>NC_069499.1:628803570-629063570 GCF_027579735.1 Bombina bombina | reverse complement strand
AGCTCATAAAACAGCTGATGTATAACTGATGTGCAGTTAAGAAATCTTTTGCCTAGGTGAACATTTGTGAATATTAAATGCAGGGGTGTCTTTAAATATTAGAGGTGCAGTCAGTGTTACTGGTGGACGATGGAAGATCTTCCAGGACATATTTCAAACTTTATTTTCTTTATATCCTTTATCCTTCTGTTACCTCTCTACTTGCTCTGTGTAGTGCATCGGGCATGTAAAATAGGTGAAACTTGCAAATTCAGGGTAGTTAAAGGGACAGTCTACTTGAAATTTGTTATTGTTAAAAAAGATAGATAATCCTTTTCTCACCCTTCCCCAGTTTTGCACAACCAACACTGTTATATTAATACACTTTTTACCTCTATGATTACCTGTATCTAAGTCTCTGTAGACTACCCCCTTATGTCAGTGTTATTTTGTAGCTATTTACAATCTTACATTTTAGCCAATTAGTGCTGTTCTTGTGAAACCTTTAGAATTCTCCACAGGAGTGAGCACAATGTTACCTATATGGCACACATCAAGTAGCAGTCTTGTTGTAGTGCAAAACTGTAACAGATCAAATAAAACAGGTGATCTCAGAGGTTATGAAATATATTAATAAATCAATGTTGCGCCTAGATTTAGAGTTCTGCAGTAGCCGTCAAAAGCAGCGTTAAGGGCTCCTAACGCTGCTTTTGGCCGCCCGTCGTGTAGGTAAAGGTCTACTGCTCACTTTCAAGCCACGACTTTTCCATACCGCAGATCCCCTTACGCCAATTTTGTATCCTATCTTTTCAATGGGATCTTCCTAACGCCGGTATTTAGGGTCTTGGCTGAAGTTAGCGGTACACCCTCTACCGACAAGACTCCAGCCGCAGAAAAAAGTCAGTAGTTAAGAGCTTTCTGGGCTAACACCAATTTATAAAGCTCTTAACTACTGTGCTATAAAGTACACTAACACCCATAAACTAAATATGTACCCCTAAACCGAGGTCCCCCCACATCGCCGCCACTATAATACATTTTTTAACCCCTAATCTGCCGACCGCACACTGCCGCCACCTACATTATCCCTATGAACCCCTAATCTGCTGCCCCTAACACCGCCAACCCCTATATTATATTTATTAACCCCTAATCTGCACCCCCCCACGTTGCTGCTACCTAACTACACTTATTAACCCCTAATCTTCCGACCGGACCTCGCCACTACTATAATAAATGTATTAACCCCTAAACCGCCGCACTACCGCCTCGCAAACCCTATAATAAATAGTATTAACCCCTAATCTGCCCTCCCTTACATTGCCGCCACCTAACTTCAAGTATTAACCCCTAATCTGCCGACCGGACCTCGCCGCTACTCTAATAAATGTATTAACCCCTAAAGCTAAGTCTAACCCTAACACCCCCCTAAGTTAAATATAATTTTAATCTAGCGAAATAAATTAAGTCTTATTACCTAAAGTATTCCTATTTAAAACTAAATACTTACCTGTAAAATAAACCCTAATATAGCTACAATATAACGAATAATTATATTGTATCTATTTTAGGATTTATATTTATTTTACAGGCAACTTTGTATTTATTTTAACTAGGTACAATAGCTATTAAATAGTTATTAACTATTTAATAGCTACCTAGTTAAAATAATTACCAAATTACCTGTAAAATAAATCCTAACCTAAGTTACAATTAAACCTAACACTACACTATCAATAAATTAATTAAATAAATTAACTACAAGTACCTACAATTACCTACAATTAAATAAACTAAAATAAATTACAAAAAAAAACAACCACTAAATTACAAAAAATAAAAAAGATTACAAGAATTTTAAGCTAATTACACCAAATGTAAGCCCCCTAATCAAATAGCAAAGCCCCCCAAAATAAAAAAAATTCCCTACCCTAATCTAAATTAAAAAAGTTAACAGCTCTATTACCAGCCCTTAAAAGGGCTTTTTGTGGGGCATGCCCCAAAGTAATCAGTTCTTTTGTCTGTAATACCACCCCCCAACATTACAACCCACCACCCACATACCCCTACTCTAAGCCAAACCCCCTTAAATAAACCTAACACTACCCCCCTGAAGATCTCCCTACCTTGAGTCGTGTTCACCCAGCCGGGCACCGATGGACCAAAAGAGGACATCCGGAGCAGCAGAAGTCTTCATCCTATCCGGGCAGAAGAGGACATCCGGACCGGCAGACATCTTCATCCAAGCGGCATCTTCTATCTTCATCCATCCGGAGCGGAGCCATCTTCTTCCAGCCGACGCGGATCCATCCTTCTTCCCCGATGCCTATTCGCCGAATGAAGGTTCCTTTAAATGACGTCATCCAAGATGGCGTCCCTCGAATTCTGATTGGCTGATAGGATTCTATCAGCCAATCGGAATTAAGGTAGGAAAAATCTGATTGGCTGATTGAATCAGCCAATCAGATTCAAGTTCAATCGGATTGGCTGATCCAATCAGCCAATCAGATTGAGCTCGCATTCTATTGGCTGTTCCGATCAGCCAATCTGATTTTTCCTACCTTAATTCAGATTTTGGGGCATGCCCTGCTAAAAGCCCTTGTAATAGAGCTGTTAACTTTTTTAATTTAGATTAGGGTAGGGAATTTTTTTATTTTGGGGGGCTTTGTTATTTTATTAGGGGGCTTAGAGTAGGTGTAATTAGCTTAAAATTCTTGTAATCTTTTTTTATTTTTTGTAATTTAGTGTTTGTTTTTTTGTAATTTATTTTAGTTTATTTAATTGTAGGTAATTGTAGGTACTTGTAGTTAATTAATTTAATTAATTTATTGATAGTGTAGTGTTAGGTTTAATTGTAACTTAGGTTAGGATTTATTTTACAGGTAATTTGGTAATTATTTTAACTAGGTAGCTATTAAATAGTTAATAACTATTTAATAGCTATTGTACCTGGTTAAAATAAATACAAAGTTGCCTGTAAAATAAATATAAATCCTAAAATAGATACAATATAATTATTCGTTATATTGTAGCTATATTAGGGTTTATTTTACAGGTAAGAATTTAGTTTTAAATAGGAATACTTAGTTAATAAGATTTAATTTATTTAGTTAGATTACAATTATATTTAACTTAGGGGGGGTGTTAGGGTTAGGCTTAGCTTTAGGGGTTAATACATTCATTAGAGAAGCGGCGAGGTCCGGTCGGCAGATTAGTGGTTAATACTTGAAGTTAGGTGGCGGTGATGTTAGGGGTTAATACTATTTATTATAGGGTTTGCGAGGCGGGAGTGCGGTGGTTTAGGGGTTAATACATTTATTATAGTAGCGGCAAGGTCCGGTCGGAAGATTAGGGGTTCATAAGTATAGGTAAGGTAGCGGCGACATTGGGGTGGGCAGATTAGGGGTTAATAAATATAATATAGGTGTCGGCGATGTTAGGGGCAGCAGATTAGGGGTACATAGGTATAATGTAGGTTGCGGCGGTGTCCGGAGCGGCAGATTAGGGGTTAATAGTATAATGCAGGTGTCAGCGATAGTGGGGACGGCAGATTAGGGGTTAATAAGTGTAAGGTTAGGGGTGTTTAGACTCGGGGTTCATGTTAGGGTGTTCGGTGCAGACTTAGAAAGTGTTTCCCCATTGGGGCTGCGTTAGGAGCTGAACGCTGCTTTTTTGCAGGTGTTAGGTTTTTTTCCAGCCCAAACTGCCCCATTGTTTCCTATGGGGAATCATGCACAAGCACGTTTTTCCAGCTAGCCGCTACCAAAAGCAACCCTGGTATTGAGAGTTGAAGTGGCAGTAAATATGCCTTTATGCTCCCTTTTTGGAGCCTAACGCAGCCCTTCAGAGAACTCTAAATACCAGCGCTGTTTAGAAGCAGCGCTACAAAAAAAAGACGTGTAGCTAACGCACCCCTTTGGCCGCAAAACTCTAAATCTAGGCGTTGGTCATGCAAAGCTGGGAAATGGGTAGTAAAGGCGTTATCTATTTCCATCTAAAGGGGAGGAGAGTCCTTGGCTTCATTCATTACTTTTGGGAATAAAGAACCTGGCCTCCAGGAGATGTCCGGAGATGCAGGGAGAGTTTTTCTGCGAAACCATCCCGACTCATATTAACAGCTCCACAAGCAATCAGTGTTGACGAGTTTCGCTGCCTGCTTTCTACACTCAAGTCCAAGTCCATGAAGTGATGCTTTTACCTGTCACACTTGAAGGGCTGTGTTCCTGTTCCACTGCATAGATTCTGGTAAGATCATTCAATTTTTATACATAATGATAACACAGAAGACAGGGCCACAGTGTGGCGTCTTTTATCTTAGCGATCCAAGGGTTAATATTCCTGGTAAGGGGATTATTTAACAGGGGGTTATACATGATATTGTTTACAGTGTGATTGAAGTGTTATGTGCGAGATGTGGCTCTGGCAATGGTGGAACTTTCAGGTTGACTTCCGGGAGTATTTACGTGGCCGTTTTTGGCGAGTTTCTCCTTAGTGTAGGGGCAGTCCTGCGAGGCATCCCATGTGACCGGGTGAGGCAGTCTCTACTTCCTCTGTCGATTAGCGGCGCAGGAGATGAAGCGGTTTCTTTAGTCCGGGTCATAGGAGGTGGTGAGTGCCACGGCCACTGGAGTATAAAGGTGCCTGTTTATAAAATCGTCTGGTCCATAATAAAAGCACAAGCTATGGAGGACTCTGAAGAAGGGCAGTTCATGACGACAATAGACTTGAAGGTTGTTTACCTTCATGTCCCAATTCACTGGGACCATTTCAGGTTCCTAAGATTTGCATTTCTTGACCAACACTTCCAGTTTGTGGCCCTTCCCTTCGGTCTGGCAATGGCCCAGAGAGTCTTCATGAAGGTTCTCGGGGCGCTACTTGCAGTGGCCAGATCCAGGGGCATTGCTCTGGTGCCCTATTTGGATGACATTACAAGTCCAGGCGGCATTGTTCAGCCTTGTAGAGGATCATTCGAGGGATCTTCTTTACTAGCTCCAATCTAACGGTTGGAAGATCAACTCAGGAAAGAGTTCCCTGGTTCCCAGCAACAGGGTGGAGTTCCAGGGCACGATAATAAACTCTATATCCATGAAAATATTTCTCACAGATCAACGACGCAGGAAGTTTGCATCCACCTGTCTTGCCCTTCAGTCCTCCTCAAGCCCTTCGGTGGCTCTGTGTATGGAGATGATCAGGCTCATGGTCTCAAGCATAGACGTCATCCCTTTCACCAGGTTCCATCTCAGACCTCTTCAATTGTGCATGTTGAGACAGTGGAACAGCAAGCATTCTGATCTTTCACAGTGGATATCTATGGATGCTCGGACCAGGGAATCTCTCTCTTGGTGGAGCTGTCTGGAGCATCTGTCCCTGGGGACATCCTTCTTGACACTGTCCTGGGAGATTGTGACCACGGCCGTGAGTCTCGCAGGATGGGACACTGTTTGGGATGCCAGGATGGCCCAAGGAAAATGGTCCCAGGAGGAGTCTCTCCTTCTGATAAATATTCTGGAACTTTGAGCAATTTACAATGGGAGAAAAAAGATTCTAATAGTGCGCTAGGTGGTGAGATATCAAACTCCTTACAGTGGAATAGATCCTTCGTTCTATTCAGAAGAGTTGAAAAAAGAAAGGGGGTAGTAAGGGCGCTCAGAGCTAAAGATATCTCTAGAGATTATATAAACAGGTTATCCTAATATATACATAATATTGAAAAAACTATTCATGAGGCGAGAGGAGAAGTGAGTCAATATCTAAAATATTTATTAACTAAAAAACAATTAAAACTAAAATTAGGGACGTCTTCCTTACATTACTATAAAAACATATATTTGATTATTTGAAAATTCAATGATAAGCAGCACACAGAAAACTTTGGCCCAAGAAGATGTTTAAAAACCATAGAGAATATACTACACAGTATAAGGTACAATATTTTGTTATGAAGGTACCACAAATGGCATAAAAAGGCATAAAAATGAGTGCAATAAAAAGCAGGTATTATGACCAATATAAGGAAAAATTCAGTTTGTAGAAACTTTCTATAAACTTCATACGATGTTATAGTTCATAGGGAAGTACAGAAGGAGGTGATATTCGCTTTAGATTTTAATCACTAATGACTTTCATATCACTCTCATATAGAGAATTAATACTGTGGAACAAATTGGTACCTTGACAATGCTCTAAGGGCATAGCCTCCTCTGGGGTCATTCATCTTCATCAGATTCCAGACCGACAACATTACCTCTGTGTCTTACATCAGCCACCAGGGGGTACAAGGCAATGAGGGAGGTGTCTCGGATTTTGGATTGGGCAGAGTACCACAGCTGCTCGCTTTCAGTGATCCACATTCCAGGTGTGGACAACTGGGAAGCGGACTTTCTCAGGAGGCAATCCTTCCATCCAGGGAATGGTAGCTTCACACCAAAGTATTTGCGGAGATTTGTCTCAGATGGGGAACACCGGAGATAGATCTCATGGCCTCCAGAATCAATTGCAAGCTACCCGATACGGGTCAAGGTCGAGATCCCCAGGCAGAGCTGATAGATGCCTTAGCAGTGCCTTGGGGATTCAGCCTAGCTTAAATTTTTCCACCGTTACCAGTTCTACCTCGTGTAGTGGCACACATCAAGCAGGAGCGAGCTTTGGCCATCCTGATTGCTCCATCATTGCCGCAGAGGACGTGGTTTGCAGATCTGGTGGGGATGTCATCCTCTCCGCCATGGAGGTTACCCTGTCGCAGGGATCTGCTGGAACAGGGTCCCTTTCAACATCAAAATCTCATTTCTCTGAGGCTGACTGCGTGGAGATTGAACGCTTAGTCTTAGCCAAGAGAGGTTTTTCTGAAAGTGTGATTGACACTCTAGTTCAGGCAAGGAAGCCAGTCATTCGTCGCATCTACCAAGGTGTGGAGGACTTACTTGTCCTGGTGTGAGAAGCATGGATATCCTTGGCATAAGGTGAAGGTATCCAGTATTCTGTCCTTTCTCCAGGAGGGTTTGGAGAAGGGTCTTGCCGCTAGTTCCTTAAAGGGACAGATTTCGGCATTATCAGTCTTGTTGCACAGGAGACTCGCTGAGCTTCCTGTCTTTAGGCAGTCTGCTCCCCCATGGAGCTTAAACTTGGTCCTTAAGGTATTGCAGAGGGTTCCGTTTGAGCCTATGCATTCCATTGACATTAGGATTCTGTCCTGAAAGGTTCTCTTCCTGTTGGCTATTGCATCAGCACGCAGAGTATCTGAGCTCGCTGCCTTGCAATTTGAGCCTCCTTATTTTCATGTAGATAAGGCGGTTCGTCGTACCAGTTTGGGTTTCTTCCCAAGGTGGTGTCTAACCATAACATCAATCAGGAAATAATTGTTCCTTCTTTGTGTCATAACCCTTCATCTTCTAAGGAGAGGTTACTTCATAATCTGGATGTGGTTCATGCCTTGAAGTTCTATCTTCAGGCTACAAAGGATTTTAGACAGTCTACATTTCTTTTTGTGGTGTATTACGGGAAGCGCAAGGGACACAGGGCCTCTTCTACTTCTTTGTCTTTTTGGTTGTGGAGTTTGATTCACTTGGCCTATGAGACAGCGGGACATAAGCCTCCTCAGAGGATCACGGCTCATTCAACTAGAACAGATTTGTCTTCAAGAATGAGGCCTCTATGGAGCAGATTTGTAAGGCGTCTACCTGGTCCTCCTTACACACTTTTACAAAGTTTTACAAATTTGATGTTTTTGCTTCTGTGGAAGCTGTTTTTGGGAGAAAGGTTTTACAGGCTGTGGTGCCCTCAGATTAGGGTCCGCCATTTTACCCTCCCGGTTTCATTCAGTGTCCTCTAAAGCTTGGGTATATGTTTCCTAAAAGTAATGGACTCAACTCCCCTTTAGATGTAAAACATAAATTATGCTTACCTGATAATTTAATTTCCATTGTGGGGAGGAGAGTCCACAGCTCCCGCCCATAACTCCGGTGGGTGGACCTAAATTTAACTTATCTTCTGGCACCATTTATACCCTGAAATTTATCCTACTGTTCCTTGTTCCCTTGGCAGAATGACTGGGGGATGAGGGGAGTGGGGGAGGTATTTAAGCCTTTGACTGGGGTGTCTTTGCCTCCTCCTGGTGGCCAGGTTCTTTATTCCCGAAAGAAATAAATGAAGCTGTGGACTCTCCTCCCCATGATGGAAATTAAATTATCAGATAAGCATAATTTATGGGGGGGTTTTTAAAATAAAAACAAAAATCTAGTAGACTGTCACTTTAGCACCTTAGTATTGTATAGCACCCAAGCACCCCTTAGATGCAATGTACATTATAATATCTCCAGAATAATTAATGACACATCTCTAGGGCCAAAAGGCAGATTAAAACATTTTAATGTTATGCCCAATAGGATGTCAAACAATATTGATACCAGATATCTTAATTAAATATCCGCCAGTTAACACAGCATGATGACTGCAACCTTTTCCCAACTGCATTTAGGTTGCTTGGGATAGCAAGCATGAGTGAGTATCACAAAACCCTGCTGCAGTGATGCTTATGGCAGCTTTCTATTTGATTTATGGAAGCCCCACCAATAAGTGTCCCATGCAATCCCCACCTCTATTAAATAAGGCAGCAGTTCTAACACCTTTTTTTAAATAACACCCCTTCTGCTTTAAACTTAATCCTGGTATCCAATTTGATCAGATATATGCACTTACATAGAACATTTCTGATCTGTATTACTGGGTCTTGCCTCTTGCATTGAAACTCCCTCCAGCCCTTATTTATCTGTTCTTTCTCAATTGAAACCCTTCATGAAACCATTCTGCACTTTTCTGCAAGATTTTTCAGTCCTGATATCATATGTATAACTATACAAGCCAAACAAATTACAAACATTGTAGTTAAAGGGATATTTAACTAAAGCAGCACTATTCAAAAATGCATCATTACATTAAACATGTCAATGCTGATTCTGAAACTTACATAAAGTACGTCTTTGTGCGCAACTGGCTCATATGATAGAAGCTCACTGGTGGAACAGAATTCTATTTGTGTAAAAGGACTTTCCTCTCTCATAAAAAAAATAAACAAAGTTTGTTTGTTTTTTATAACAAGGAGATACAGTTTAACCTAAGTTACACATTTTAAAATTCCCCTTTAGATGCAACAGAGAAAACAGTTACTTTAAACTTTCATGATTAAGATAGAGCATGCAATTTTAAATACATTTACAAATTACTTCTATTATTCACTTTGATTAGCTCTCTTGGTATCCTTTGTTGAAAAGAATACCTTGGTAGGCTCATCAACAGATAAATTAGTTAATGATACTCTTTTTGTTCCTTTCATTGCTAAATTTAGTGGTAACAAACATGTAGTAGAGAAAATCCTTTAAAAACACTGGGGACTCCTGAAACAAGATTAACATCTGTCCAAAAGACCCCAAGTTGTTTTCAAAAGGGCAAGAAATTTAACCCCTTAAGGACCACAGCACTTTTCCATTTTCTGTCCGTTTGGGACCAAGGCTATTTTTACATTTCTGCGGTGTTTGTGTTTAGCTGTAATTTTCCTCTTACTCATTTACTGTACCCACACATATTATATACCGTTTTTCTCACCATTAAATGGACTTTCTAAACATACCATTATTTTCATCATATCTTATAATTTACTATAAAAAAAATTATAAAATATGAGGAAAAAATGGAAAAAAACACACTTTTTCTAACTTTGACCCCCAAAATCTGTTACACATCTACAACCACCAAAAAACACCCATGCTAAATAGTTTCTAAATTTTGTCCTGAGTTTAGAAATACCCAATGTTTACATGTGCTTTGCTTTTTTTGCAAGTTATAGGGAAATAAATACAAGTAGCACTTTGCTATTTCCAAACCACTTTTTTTAAAAATTAGCGCTAGTTACATTGGGACACTGATATCTTTCAGGAATCCCTGAATATCCCTTGACATGCATATATTTTTTTTTAGAAGACATCCCAAAGTATTGATCTAGGCCCATTTTGGAATATTTCATGCCACCATTTCACTACCAAATGCGATCAAATAAAAAAATTTGTTCACTTTTTCACAAATTGTTTCACAAACTTTAGGTTTCTCACTGAAATTATTTACAAACAACTTGTGCAATTATGGCACAAATGGTTGTAAATGCTTCTCTGGGATCCCCTTTGTTCAGAAATTGCAGACATATATGGCTTTGGCATTGCTTTTTGGTATTTAGAAGGCCGCAAAATGCCACTGCGCACCACACATGTATTATGCCCAGCATTGAAGGGGTTAATTAGGAAGCTTGTAGGGAGCTTTTAGGGTTAATTTTAGCTTTAGTATAATGTAGTAGACAACCCAAAGTATTGATCTAGGCCCATTTTGGTATATTTCATGCCACCATTTCACCGCCAAATGCTAACAAATAAAAATAAAGCGTTAAATTTTTCACAATTTTAGGGTTCTCACTGAAATTATTTACAAACAGCTTGTGCAATTATGGCATAAATGGTTGTAAAAGCTTCTCTGGGATCCCCACTGTTCAGAAATAGCAGACATATATGGCTTTGGCTTTGCTTTTTGGTAATTAGAAGGCAGCTAAATGCCGTTGCGCATCACACGTGTATAATGCCCATCATTGAAGGGGTTAATTAGGGAGCTTGTAGGGAGCTTGCAGGGTTAATTTTAGCTTTAGTGTAGGTATCAACCTCCCACATGATACATCACACCCCCTGATCCCTCCCAAACAGCTCTCTTCCCTCCCCCACCCCACAATTGTCCCCGTCATCTTAAGTACTGGCAGTAAGTCTGCCAGTACTAAAATAAGAGTTTTTTGGGGATTTAAAAAAAAAAAAAGATAATTCTGCTCTGTAGGATCCCCCCTTAGCCCCCAACTTCCCTGATCCCCCCCCAAACAGCTCTCTAACCCCCCTCTCGGCCTTATTATGCGCCATATTGGGTACTGGCAGCTGTCTGCCAGTACCCAGTTTGAAATCAAATATGTTTTTTAGAGCATTTTATTATTTTGTTATTTTAAAAATAGTATTTTCTGTAGTGTAGCTGCCCCCCCTCAACCCCCAACCTCCCACCCTCCCAGATCGTTAACATTTGTAATGTTCCCACCCTCTCTCCCACCGAGTACCACCTTACAGTGTTCCATAGTGTAGGGTTCCCACCCGCGCGCACCCGCTCCCGTGCAGGCGCGCGCACCCGCACCCGCGCACGCGCGCGCACTCAATCCCACCCCCCTTCCCCACCGATGGCCGCCCACCCGCCTCCCACGATCAGCTCCCACCCACCAACGAACAGGGCCATTGATGGCCGATGCAGAGAGGGCCACAGGGTGGCTCTCTCTTCATCGGACGGCTTAAAAATGTTATAGCAGGATGCCTCAATATCGAGGCATCACTGCTATAACATGAAAGCAGTTGGAAGTGATCAGGATCGCTTCCACTGCTTTCATAGACCAACGACGTACGGGGTACGTCCTTGGTCATTAACTGCATTTTTTTGCAGGACGTACCCCATACGTCGTTGGTCGTTAAGGGGTTAAAAACAATTCTAGCACCTACAGAGTTAAAAAAGAGAAATAAAGGCACTTTTAAAGATCTACATGGAGCAAATATACAAGGTTTTTTTCCAAAAAGAATTCACTTCAAATGTGACAGGTCAAACATAAAATTAGGGCTATTATCAGGTGCAATGATAAAAATGTTGTATATATGATACAATGCAAATGTGGGAAACAATACGTGGGAGAATTGGAAAGACCTCATATGGACAGAATCCGAGAGCATATTTGGTCCATAGAGAATCATACTTTGGAAAGAAATAAAGACTTACCTGTCCCTAAACACTTTGCATTATGTGACAATCCCAACATGAACCATTTCTCCTATATGGGAATAGACAAACATAAAGGACATTGGAGGGTTGCGATACACATAGGGAACTCCTCAGAAAGTAAAAAAAGTGAATTTTTCAATTAAAAACACTTAAACCTAATGGTTTAAATATTGATTTTGATATTAATTGTTTTTTAAATGATTAATTCACTTAAAACTTTTTTGTCATTTTTTCTTTTTATCACTTTATTACATTATCCAAAGAATATAAAATCGACTTTGGATATATGTTGAAATTTATTTGTATATATAATTAGTTCACTTATAATATATGTAATAGGTCACGTAACACCCAAATATGCTACATTTAGTAGATATTCACATACTATGTTCACTAAGTCATATAAGTTTATTACTATATAGATGTTCCTACTATGAGAAAATCTATATAAATTAATTTAACAGTTTATATTACTTGTGCACTTCACAGACATTGATCTTCCACTTTTTTTTTTCTTTTAATTTTTTTCCTTTTTCTTTTCCATTTCCAAGTTACTATTCTCCAGTACTGTTACTATTGCCTTATTGAAGTATTAAAATCTATGTTATGTTATATCAAATGTTTGTTAATAATGCGCCCCAGTCTAAGATATACGGCACACAAATCCCCTTTCTTTCTATTGGATTATATTAAAATTGCCCTATTGAAGTAATAAAATCTATGTTATGTTATATCAAATGTTTGTTAATAATACACCTCTGCCTAAGATTACGGCACATAAATCACCTTTCTTTCAATTGGATTATATCCAAATTATTTCCATGCCCCCTTTTCCATCTGCATTAGCAACGTGCGAGTATATAAAGCATCATGGGCGCATTATCTGTAGAGCTTGAAAAAGGCCATGAAAGGCTGAAACGCGTTGCTCATTATTCCTATGTTATTTGTCCCTTACCAGCATCCATAGTCCTGTAATCAAGTGGTAATTTAAAAACCGCAACATAGCGGATATTTTGTACAAGACCACCTCCTGCACGTTATATGAAACAGCATATATGGATGCTTTCGGATCCTTGCCGGTTGATTTAAAGGACTACTTGTTGTGAACCGAAGCCAAATCTTCCCGTTGTTAAGTACTTTAAAGCATCTTAAATGTATTTTTCTTCCAATTTAGATTGGGATCTTTTTTCTAATTTTAGCGTTTTCCTATCATTTGGAATCCGCTCACCACATTCAAGCCTCCTTTTGTGGGATTTGTCCCTTACGTGGATATGAACTTTATTTGCTCTATTATATTATGTTATTTTAACCAATTGTGTATTCTGGATTGTATGTGATTGCTTTTTATTGTATATATTTTATTTCTGTTTCATTTTATTTTATTTTATTTTTGTACATTATTAGTTGTTTTACTAATGGTCTCCTTCCCCCGGGAGAATTTTTAGCTTTGTGTTTTTTATTATCTCTCTTATTAAATGCAATTTTATTATATACTTTTTCTGTTATGCATTGTTAATTAAGCTGCCTTGTACAGCGCTACAGTGTTCTTTCCTTTTAGGATCTTTCCTTTTAGGATTTCCTATTGTGTAACATACGCTCAGGAGCAGCAGTGCACTACTGGGAGCTATCTTCTGATTGGTGGCTGCACTTATATGCCTGCTGTCATTGGCTCACTTGATGTGTTCAGGTAGGTCCCAGTAGTGCATGGTTGCTCTTTCAAAAAAGGATTCAAAGAGAATGAAGCACATTTGATAATTGAAGTAAAAAGAAAGTTGTTAATAATTGTATGCTCTGTCTGAATCATGAAAAAAACATTTTGGGTTCTATGTTCCTTTAATGTTGATTTGAGGTTCAAACAGTTAGTATGCATCATTTTTGTTTATGTTGTTTAAACTACAAGGCAGTGTGATAGTTATTACCCATAGGGAAATTGATGGCTTATGATGAATATACAAACTATTTTCCATTACATAATGTATATATGTATATAGATACTGTATATATATATATATATATATATATATATATATATATATATATATATATATATATATATTTATATATTTTATGTATTTATTTAGTTATTTTTGTTGCATATCTGCCATTTCTCAGATTCTGGGACTAATAAAAATGGCAGCTGCTTCCTCTCACAGGGTGGTTTTCGCACTGCTGACTAATTAAATGAGGATAATCGGATTTCTAGGGAGAAATAAGGAACGTGACAGATCTCTGGAATCCTTCCTTGAGAATGTATGTTTGGAGCAATCACACCTTAAACAAGAGGCAGAATGCCTTATGTGAATATCACTAAGCATTTTCGTATACATTTCACTAAAGTATATAAAAAAAAAAAACAGCATAAATTGAAAGCAGATTTTGCTCATATGTGTCAGACGGAGTTTCATAGTATATTTCAGGCTCCTGAGCATCACTGAAATAAAAACTATACATATAATCTGCCATTAGCTCGTAATAATGACATGTCGCTCCTCAATGAATTACCATTGTGACCTTTAATAACTGCTTCAGATGTAAGGAACTGTTTTTTCTTTTTTGGTCATGATTTTATGCAGATAGGAAGATTAACAACAACTGAGACCAGAGCAAATTCCCCAATATAAAATATATAGCAGAACATGGACATGAAATAATAAATTCAAATTAAGCATCTCAAGTTAACCCTCCCTGTGTTCCCACATCTCCCCCTTTACTTAACATAAGCCATTCTTTTTTTAACTCAGAATAAAATATATTCTAATGCAAAAACGGAATGTTGTGACTCGTTAGAGCAGATTACTTTTGCATTACTGACCGTAGATTATTATGATTGAAACTCAAAAATGTTAGTCTTGTGAAGACTGACTTGTGCACTATCAGTTCTCGGAATTGGAAAACTCATAATTATGCGGTAACACGGCTCAAGTTAAATCAATAGCGCTTTTATTTTTGTTCTCATATTACAATTTAAAAGCAACATGTTAGCGCTTGAGGAAAAGCCTACAATGCTCTAACAACTTAATGTCAGATAGTGTGGGTATGCTAAATCCCACACAGATAATAGACTTCTATGGGGTGCACTGAAAAACTGCAAAATTGTTAATCATATTGTTAAAGTCAGCTCCAGAGCAGCAAAGCTGAAACCATCTAGTGAGCCAATGACAAGAGGCATATATATATAGCTCCCAATTATTAACACGCTCCCAGTAGTGCTTTGCTCCTCAGTCTACCTAGGTAAACTTTTCCACAAATGATACCAAAAGAACATGTAAATTTAATAATTTGAAAACTTTCTTAAAATCACATACTCTATCTGAACCAGGGAAGTTTAATTTATCCCTTTAAAGGCATATGTTAGTTGGTTGTTTGGGTCTATACAGCTCCAGCATACTGCTGTGGCATAATTGCTAATATGTGGTTTCTATTTAGCCTTTTTTAGGACCAAGAGTAGCACTATGTGTACACGAACAGTGTTAAACTCTCCTCTACCACAGGTGCCGCTTGATAAATATGTTGCATAAGCTGTGAATATATTGCCAACCAATGAGAGTATATGGGCCGGGCTTTTGTGGTGCTGATGTGAAAGCTGCTAATGCTTATCTCTGCTCTAACACAGGTGCGTATGCACAGACCATTCCAGTTAGCATCCATACACATGCAACAGGTGAGTGCGGGAAAGGTGTCAAGCTTAAATTTCATGTTCATTTAATACGAAGCACAGTAACAAGTTAAGATTTATTTATTATTTTATTTTTTTAACTTTTCTCCCTCCCGCTTTTCAGCCACAACTCAATGTGCCCATCAGCTCATTGCAGATTCCCACAGCCTTTTCATGCTTATACTCACCAACAATATGCAATGAAATGACCTCCCTGCCCTCTGCCAACTCCCTACTGATATCTCTCCCACATGCCTATTGTGGCTCGGAAAAGCATGGTACTGTGCAAATTTCAAACCTGTTTGCTGTGACAATCTGTGATGACTACTGGAGCTGAGGTCACTAGATATTAACCTACAAGAGATGAGACCATTTAATCCTCTAGGGAGCCAGTGAGCTAAACAAGGGCTCAGATCCATATAGAGAACAGCCTGTTACTCAATGCTAAATAAACACACATCTCTTGCACTGCTTACATATTCACTTCATTTAGACTGTTTATAGTGGGCCATTTTTATCCCAATGTGTGTGTGCCCTGGCATCAGGCCTTGCACTGTTTGTTTTACTGCTGCAATCAATTCAGCATCTTCTTTCATTTAACCACAAGAGAAACAAATGTATAAAGCATAGTTTTCTAATGGAGGAATGAAAATGTAAGTGGAACAAAAAAGTTTGTAGACTTCAGGTTATTAACAGAAAGCTTCTAATATTTTTAGGTTAGCCATATGCACAATATTTTTATGTGAACAATTGGTATATAATATGTTACAGAGTTTCAAGACATTGCTATAGCTATTTTTGCTTGTTTTTAAAAGAAGCAGGGTTGACACATATATAAATGTAGGCACTAATCTCACAATTAAAAAAAATACTATATTGTTGTAAATGCTTGATCTATGAGCTTTTTATTTAGGTACAAGGCTTAAGTTGAGTTATTTTACATTTTTCATGTGGAAATACCTCCTCAGAGTCATAAAACCAGCCATGCAATATTTGTAGGGCCAGGTAATACTTTTATATAGGGTCATATTATAACAGGGCATTAAGATGGTGGGTTCTGGGAAATCAAGAAAGATGGCTGAGCAGTCCAGGACTAGATGATTTGGGTAGCTTTAGGTTTCTTTAAAATAAACCCAAACATAAATGGGAAAGAAGCAGAGGTAAAAGGCAGAACAGAACAGAGTTCCCAGTCCAATACAATCCTGCAAATGCAGAACGATTTGGAACTTTAGGGATGTACAAGAATTTAAAAAGTCACTAGCCTCATATGGTTTATCAAGCCTTGTTTGAAAGTATGAATTTATATTTTCGAGAACTCCATGTGATTCGTTTGTTGATTTAATAAAAATAAAAAAGGTTATAATGCAATTATAATAGGTGTTAATTTATTGGAGCATCTTATTATTATACAAATGTTATCTTGTCTGGTTAAAAATGTAATTAAATGAATGTTTAAGAGCCGCAACACAGTTAAGCAGTACACAGCTGTTGAGCCAATCAGGAGCAGCATACACATGTAGCTTCCAATCACCATCCATGACATACTCAGGACCAGCATACCCTTTACACAGTAACCAAAACGCATTTGTGTAACAATTTAATATATAATTTGATATATAATACTCAACCAAATAAGAACATATCATTGCTACATTACAATGCCCATTTAATGAGAACAATACATACAAAGTGCATTTTTTTTGCATTTGATTTAATTGTCCCTTTAATGAACTGGCTGACCTAAAAATGACATTAAAATGGATTTACTTATTCAAAATTGCAAAACATTAGCTGCATAGATATTCTTTTGAGAAATCTTAATACTTTATGTGAATAAACCTCAACTCCATCCCAAGAGGGTTCATTTTAATTCAACAACAAAAGGATAAGGACGTTTTTTTTATTTAAGGGGCAACTGATTCTAAAGAAAAGCCAATTACTCATGTATTGTTTTTGACCTGTTAAGATGATCTGAGACCTAAATACAGAAGAGATCAAATGGGGTCAGAAAAGAAAAGAGAGAGGGAGTCATCAATTGTAAGGGAATAGAGTGAAGTGACCCCACAGTGAAAGCAAAGATGAGTTAATCCAGTTCAGCAGGGTCAAACCGGATCAAAGAACAGACTTCTTCTGTGAGATAATTTTTCCATTTATATAAAGTCTGTGCCATTATTATGGAAAAGAAAATTTGTTAAGTTTTGTTAACCTTAAAGTAGCTATTGAGCATATCTTTGATTTAAAAATATAGGATATCAGTTATACTGACATATGACTTTCACAAAAAAAAATGTGTGAAAAAATAAATATAATTGTCTAGAAACTGCTTGTACTGATGTCAATTTATAATGTTTCAGCACATTTCAAGGTTGGAAAGAACTCAGCGAGTTGTCTTTGCAGTTAGCAAACAATTATTTCCCCCACAAACGTAGCTGTGTACAAAACAGAGCACATTATCAGATGCAGCTAGTTGCTAACAGCAAAACTAGATTCTCCCAGTTTATTTACAAAATGTGCTGTTATCGAGAATGCCTGTTTTTTATATAAGACAAGTTAGTATAGCATAGAAACAAATGTAAACGGCATACAATTCTAAGGAATAATTTATTTATTAGAAATTGTGTCACTGTCCCTTTAAAGGGACAGTAAACACTGAGATGTATAAATAAAATGTTTAGTTATGTGTAATGAAACAGCTGCAATACGTTTTCATTAATTATCTTGTCTCCTTTTCATGTAATTTAGCTCTGCAAATTGATCAATTTCTAATTCTCAGAACTTGAAATGCACCCTGCTGACTTATCAGGGCTAACTCTGCTACACATCTTTCCCTAATTGGCTTTATCATAACAACTGTAAAACAAAGCACTTTATACTAACTTTATGACCCTGGTTAGCCTTGTTGTCTGTGGAATAAAGCCCAGATTGTCTCCTCCAAATAAAGCAAATGGTGGGTGGAATTTGGATATTCAAAAATAATTGCGGTTACAAGGATGTTAATTTGTTGTATTAAGACTCGGCTGATATGTTATTCTATAACAACACTACAGAAATGTCTTGTAATTACAAGATATTTACTGCCCCTTTAGGGATAACCTTTACTTCTTAAAGGGACATAATCATCTCTTTTATGAAACATTAAACATCTCTTTTATGAAACATTTTGCTTGTCCGACGCTACGGAAAGGCCAATTAGCAATTTCTTTAAACTGCAAATGCTGGTTTAGGCAGTTTACAGCACTTTAAAAGCCTAGGTTACAGATTTTGCTTTTTGTCTTCTCTAGGGAGCGTGAGGCAATGCATTTTTTAAATTTTTAAAAAGCAAGAATTGCTTACTGTCCCTTTAAGAAAAAGTATTTTTTTTTCTGTTGGCTTTGGATGTGCCACCTCAGTATTCACCTAAGACAAGCTCATTCTTTCTTGTATTTCTCAGGCTGTATTGCTGTCATCTCATTTATGTGTCTTGAGGGAACATGTTTCTTATCTTTATGATCACTATCGCATCCTAAAAAGACAGAACGGCTGAATTACTCTGCAGGATCCATCACTGATTTATGGCCTAAGCTTCACTTAACCACACCTCTCCTTTCCAGGCAAACCACAAGGAAACATGTTTATGAGAGAGTTATTTCTCTGATTTAGGACGCTGGGGGAAGCGAGGGAAGTGGCCTGCGTGCTACACGGTGCTCAGGGCTCAGACAGATCCTCCATTTATCATTATAGTCACCAGGGCTTTGTCTGGTTCACCTACATTTAATGGGAACTATTTAATGGGCCTTTGCTTTCTTTTTTATGTGTAATAAGCTTTGATGCGTCTCGTCCACCTGTTGGATTTCTTCCAGTGAGCTACCAGCCTGAGAGTCTGGCTCAGATCCTGTTTATAGAAAGAGAGAGAGCAGCTCTCCGTGCTGGAGATAGGAAGGAATGAAGAGAAATGAATTTTGGGGAATAAAATCTAGTGAAGGCCAAATAACAGCTCATCAGTAGTTTGTCACCCCTGATGCACTTAAAAAGGGCAATATACCCAAACTGAATTCCTCATAACATATTTATTAATATATATAAACTTTGTAAGCTACTTGCCATGACTTATTTTGCTTACTTTCTGTAATTTTTACTCTAAAGTTCAGTTTTGTTTTTTTCTATTTACCCAATGTTGCTTGGCGGCATCACAGGATTAATTATTATGAACGGACAATATTCTGAGCAGTGATAGTTTGATCATTTACATTATACTAGTCCTAAAGCCTGTGTACACTGGCTATTTTTTGGAGTACAGTGGTCTCACCCCTTGCTCTCTCTCTATCCCCCCTCTCTTTTGCTCTCTCTTTCTCCCCTCTCTTTTGCTCTCTCTCTCCCCCCTCTCTTTTGCTCTCTCCCTCCCCCCTCTCTTTTGCTCTCTCTCTGCCCCCTCTCTTTTGCTCTCTCTCTTCCCCCCTCTCTTTTGCACTCTCGTTTCCCCCTCTCTTTGCTCTCTCTCTCCCCCCTCTCTTTTGCTCTCTCTCTCTCCCCTCTCTCTTTTGCTCTCTCTCCCCCTCTTTTGCTGTCTCTCTTCCTCTCTCTCCTCCCCCTCTCTTTTGCTCTCTCTCTCCCCCCTCTCTTTTGCTCTCCCTCTCTCTCTTTTGCTCTCTCTCCCCTCTCTTTTGCTCTCTCTCCCCTCTCTCTTTTGCTCTCTTTCCACCTCTTTTTAGCGCTCTCTCCCCCTCTCTTTTGCGCTCTCTATCTCCTACGCTATATTGTGCTCTCTATCTCCCCCTCTCTTTTACTCTCTCTCCCCTCTCCCTTTTACTCTCTCCCCTTTCTTTTGCTCTCTCTCCCCCCTCTCTTTTGCGCTCTCTCTCTCTCTCTCTCCCCTATCACTTTTGCTGTATCTCTCCCTCTCTTTTGCTCTCTCCCCCTTCTCTTTTGCAGTCTCTCTCCATCTCTTTTGCTCTCTCTCCCCTTCTCTTTCGCGCGCTCTCTCTGCCCTCTCTTTTTTACTCTCTCCCCTTTCTTTTGCTCTCTCTCTGCCCTCTCTTTTGCTCTCTCTCTTTTTCTCTCTCTCAACTCTCTTTTCCTCTCTCTCTCCACCTCTCTTTTGCTCTCTCTCTCTCCCCTCTTTTTTGCTCTCTCTCCCCTCTCTTTTGCTCTCTCTCTCTCTCACCTCTCTCTTTTGCTCTCTCTCTCTTTTCTCTCTCTTTTTCTTTCTCTCTTCGCTCTCTTTTACTCTCCCTCTCCTCTCTTTTGCTCTCTCTGCTCTCTCTCTCCCCCTCTCTTTTGCTCTCTCTCTCCCCTCTCTTTTGCTCTCTCTCCCCTCTCTCTTTTGCTCTCTCTCACTCTCTTTTGCTCTATTTATCCCTCTCTTTTGCTGTCTCTCTCTCTTCTGCTCTCTCCCCCTCTTTTGCTCTCTCTCTCTCTCCCCCTCTTCTGCTCTCTCTCTCCCCTCTATCTTTTGCTGTTTCTCTTCCTCTCTTCTGCTCTCTCTCTCCCCCCCCTCTCTTTTGCTCTCTTTATCCCCCCTCTTCTGCTCTCTCTATAGCCCCTCTTTAGAGCTCTCTGTCTCTCACGGCCAGTCGGCCATGCATCCGGCCCCACCTGCCATGCCTGCACCATGCCAGGCCCCGCCCACGCCATGCCCGTCCCTGTCCGGGTCACGCCTGGCCCCGCCAACACATCACGCCCGCTCAGTCATGCCCACTCCACGCCAGATGCCAAGTGAGGTCAGTTCTATTAAGGCGAGGTGTGTTTGTCCTCGCACACAGTCTCTACTGCGCATGACAGCTCGGACAAACACACTTGGCCTTTTAATATATAGGATCTGTCCCTAATTTGCTACATTAAAGGAGATAAGATAAACACTCAATGCATTTCAAAGGGTGTGCATCAGGACTGCAAAACCATACACCTTTTTTCTCAAAATAATGTTTTTCTCAACATATTGAAAACATTTAAAACAGTTGTTTTGCATGCAGATATTTTGCAATCTTGTGATTATTTTTTTTATGCATATATATATTCTGGTTTTACTCTCACTTTACAGCATTTATGAGATACCATTATCATGCTTTACAACAGAAATTAGTATGTTCCAATGTTTTGTTGTGCTCCTAGAATCTCCAGTGAATATTGCATTTTCCAATATTAGTATTGCTTTACAAACTATATAACCTTTATCCTTAGCATTTGCAAAAATATAATGCAATTAGTACTATAATAGTATAATTTATAATGTGTATTAGGCCACCATAATAATTATAAACTCTCAATATAACCTAGTAAAAGTAATTTAATACATTGAAAAAGCATTACCAACTTAATAGCTGGTTTGTATTTGCAGTTTACTAACATTTCAAATTTTAAACTTTCCCGTAGTATAAACAGAATGTTAGTGATATTTTAGATCAAGTTTAATTCATCAGTTGTTATTAAGATAAGCTTTAACTTACTTTTTAATGTAGAGCAGAAATTCAAACACTCTGGCCGCCACTTCAAAAATATTTTTTTTTTTTGTGAGCGGTTTGAACTGTTCTCCAATCGGCGCTCTAGCCATACGGCACTCACACAATTTTTATTTCTCTCCTATTGGAGAACAGTTCAAACCGTTAGCGCACCAAATAAAAAAACGTTTTGAAGTTGGTGCCCGGAGAGCAGGGTATTTGAATTTCAGCACTACATGAAAAAGTAACACGTCATTACAACGGATTAATTAAACTCCATCTAAAATTTTGCTAACATTCCGGATCTGTTTATTCAAAGGGGAAAGTTTATCATCACTTGAACATTAAAATGTAGTATTGGAATGTTACTTTAAAAAAATCAAATGTTAGATCCAATATATCAATGTAAAATGTTGTTGCATAGAAACGTGTTAAGTATACAACCAATGTCAAACTCAATATTGGTTCTACTATTTGAATGTCAAAAGACAGGCAGACATTCTCCAATCTCTACTGCACAGCAAATGATTAACAAAAAACCTGACTGAAGCTCTACACCCCATGTGTATAATCATTATAAAACTCTTGGAATAAATAAAAAACTGTTTAGATTTCCGATTTAATTAACAGATAAAGGATACAATATTGGTAGTGGTAAAACATGGTAATGAAAACTATGAGAGGACACAACACTGTAGATAATCTTTAGAGCACCAATTTATATAGTAAGATGAACACATACAGAACGTGTCAAGAAATCCTAATGCATTTAGTATATAGCGAAGCCAAGCAGCTCTTTTTTGTATTTATTTATTTAAGAACACAATTATTGTCAGAATACAAATATCAAGAAACCATTATAAGAACAGTTAGTAGCTTGTTATTGACACACTTTGTGTAGCTTCTCCAATAGTAAAACACTTTCATTAAAAGATTTGGGCCTAGATTACAAGTGGAGCACTATTGATAGAGCATGGTGCGCTATCATTAGCACTGACTGCGCTATGATTAGTGTGCAATATGGCATTACAAGTCCATGGTAAAAAAAAACCCAGAATGTTTAGTCTTGCCAAATCCCTTTAGCGCTTCCTATTCTTTCAATGGATATTGAGTTAATAGCTCAGCATATAACAGCGCTAAAAAAATTGCAACTTGAGACATGAAGTAAAGTATAAGGGCTGGACTAAAAGTATCACAAAACACATGTAAAATATATTAAACATATTCTGCAGTGCTGTCCATGGGTACAATTAATTTAAATAAAACAATGATAGAAAAGTTGTAAGAGACAAGACAAAATTTGACAAACACATACAGGGGGAGTTGAGGGTACTATTCCCATGGGAACTTACAATCTAGAAGGGTAGGAGGGTGAGAAACAGGAGGGAAAGACTGCAAGGGTGAGAATGATGTTAATAGAGAGATAGATGAGAGCAATTATTAGGTAAGAGGAATTCATTTGTTACTGTGTTGGGTGTTAAGCTTCCCTTAAAGGGACATTAAACCCAAAAATTGTCTTTCATGATTCAGATAGAAAATACAATTTTAAACAACATTCCAATTTACTTCTATTATCTAATTTGCTTCATTCGTTAGATATATTTTGTTAAAGAAATAGCAATGCACATGGGTGAGCCAATCACAGGAGGCATCTATGTGCAGCCACCAATCAGAAGCTACTGAGCCTATCTAGATATGCTTTTCAGGAAAGAATATCAGGAGAATGAAGCAAATTAGATAATAGAAGTCAATTAGAAAGTTGTTTAAAATGGTATTCTCCATATGAATCATGAAAGAAAAATTGTGGGTTTAATGTCCCTTTAACAAAAATGTCTATAGGGAGCGTTTAAAAGAAGGCAGATTAGGGGAAAGTCAGACAGCACAATGAAGTGCTTTTCAGTTAGTTGGTGATGCACGAGAGAAGTCCTGTATTCTTGCATGGGAAGAGGTGATAATGGAAGATGCAAGGAGCCAGTCATTTTTGGATCCTGGGGGGGGGGGCTGGAGTATATCTGTTGATGAGTGAAGATAGGTAGTGGGGAGCGGCATTGGAAAGGGATTTGTATGTCAGGGTTAGAATTTTGAATTGAATTCTGCTGTAAATGTGGAGCCAGTGAAGAGACTCACAGAGAGGTGCAGCAGATACAGCATAATGGGAAAGGTGTATTAGCCTGGCAGATGCATTTAGGATGGATTGAAGGAGGGGGAGGTAGGCCAGTGATTAGGTTATTGCAGTAGTCATGTCGAGAAAGCACAAGGGAGTGGATCAATTGTTTTGTGGTGTCAGTGTTCAGAAACAGGTGAATTTTAGAAATATTGCATAGGTGGATGCAGCAGGATGAAGACAGCGATTGGATGAAGGGCAGATTGTAGCCAAGTGTAACTCAAAGACAACGGATTTGGGGTGATGGGGAGATAGCGATGCTGTTGAATGGAATAAAGAAGTCATAAATCGGAGTAGAGCTAGAGAGGGGATTAGAAGGAGCTCAGTCTTGGACATGTTAAACTTTAGGTGGTGAGAGGCCATCCAGGAAGAAATGCAGGAAGTCGCTGATGTGAGAAAGGACGGAGGGAGACAGAGCAAGGGTGGAGAGATAGAAAATATATTTATTATTAAAAATAAATTCATAAAAATTGTTTAAAAAGCATGTATGTGTGTGTGTATATATATATATATATATATATATATATATAGATAGATAGATAGATAGATATGGATAGATAGATAGATAGATATGTATATATATTATATATATATAGATAGATAGATAGACAGATAGATAGATAGATAGATAGATAGATATGTAGATAGATAGATAGATAGATAGATAAGTATAGATAGATAGATAGATAGATAGATAGATAGATAGATAGATATGTATATATACAGTTATTAGGTAAATGAGTATTTTTACCACATCATCCTCTTTATGCATGTTGTCTTACTCCAAGCTGTATAGGCTCAAAAGCCTACTACCTATTAAGCATATTAGGTGATGTGCATCTCTGTAATGAGAAGGGGTGTGGTCTAATGACATCAACACCCTATATCAGGTGTGCATAATTATTAGGCAACTTCCTTTCCTTTGGCAAAATGGGTCAAAAGAAGGACTTGACAGGCTCAGAAAAGTCAAAATTAGTGAGATATCTTGCAGAGGGATTCAGCACTCTTAAAATTGCAAAGCTTCTGAAGCGTGATCATCGAACAATCAAGCGTTTCATTCAAAATAGTCAACAGGGTCGCAAGAAGCGTGTGGAAAAACCAAGGCGCAAAATAACTGCCCATGAACTGAGAAAAGTCAAGCGTGCAGCTGCCAAGATGCCACTTGCCACCAGTTTGGCCATATTTCAGAGCTGCAACATCACTGGAGTGCCCAAAAGCACAAGGTGTGCAATAGTCAGAGACATGGCCAAGGTAAGAAAGGCTGAAAGACGACCACCACTGAACAAGACACACAAGCTGAAACGTCAAGACTGGGCCAAGAAATATCTCAAGACTGATTTTTCTAAGGTTTTATGGACTGATGAAATGAGAGTGAGTCTGGATGGGCCAGATGGATGGGCCCGTGGCTGGATTGGTAAAGGGCAGAGAGCTCCAGTCCGACTCAGACGCCAGCAAGGTGGAGGTGGAGTACTGGTTTGGGCTGGTATCATCAAAGATGAGCTTGTGGGTCCTTTTCGGGTTGAGGATGGAGTCAAGCTCAACTCCCAGTCCTACTGCCAGTTTCTGGAAGACACCTTCTTCAAGCAGTGGTACAGGAAGAAGTCTGCATCCTTCAAGAAAAACATGATTTTCATGCAGGACAATGCTCCATCACACACGTCCAAGTACTCCACAGCGTGGCTGGCAAGAAAGGGTATAAAAGAAGAAAATCTAATGACATGGCCTCCTTGTTCACCTGATCTGAACCCCATTGAGAACCTGTGGTCCATCATCAAATGTGAGATTTACAAGGAGGGAAAACAGTACACCTCTCTGAACAGTGTCTGGGAGGCTGTGGTTGCTGCTACACGCAATGTTGATGGTGAACAGATCAAAACACTGACAGAATCCATGGATGGCAGGCTTTTGAGTGTCCTTGCAAAGAAAGGTGGCTATATTGTCACTGATTTGTTTTTGTTTTGTTTTTGAATGTCAGAAATGTATGTTTGTGAATGTTGAGATGTTATATTGGTTTCACTGGTAAAAATAAATAATTGAAATGGGTATATATATATATATATATATAGCATCCCAGAAGAATGCACTCTCAGGCTTTTCTCAAAGTGAAAATATCAAATGTTTATTGAAAGTTTTCGGGGAGATTACATCCCCTTCATCAGAATAATCAAAGTGTATAAATCCCACACTTATATAGTGCATACAATCAAACAACAAATGTTATTCTTCTGGGATACTATTCAAGGACATTTTTGCACCCAGGTAGCTGTCAATCTGCAGATTGATTTTGTTATATATCTATTTTATAATTGTGTTTGTAACGCTTCCGTCTGTGTCGCCAGTTGCGCACGAATCCTCAAAGGAAATTTTGACTGAACGCGCATCCAAAAGAATGTTGGCTGCGCGAGCAGCCAAAACAATCCACCTGGATGAAGCGTAGGCAAATGGAGCATTACGGAAAGAAAACCTAACCGCCCGCACGATGTACAAAAAAAAATAATAATAACCGCCCGCACAAAGTATTAACAAAAAAAAAACCACCCACACGAAGTGTGAACAATAGAAACCTAACCGCCCGCAGGAAGTATAAAAAAATAAATAAAACTAACAGATTGCACAAATTATTAACAAAAAACCTAACCCTTAAGACGCAAAACTCAAATAACAGAAACTACCTAACCGTAAAACACCCACAACGCCAAATTAAAAAATTACAATATTAACCCCTAAACCACCAAACCCTATAACTCCAACTACCTAATTATATTATTAACCCCTAAACCGCAAACCACCCACAACGCAAATAATTTAACTAATCTAACACCCCCTAAGTTAAATCTAATTATATAAAGTAATAAAACATAACAATTACACAAAAAAATTAATTACAAATAACAACATCTAAAATTACACAAACTAATA
The DNA here is from genome assembly GCF_027579735.1 of Bombina bombina. Classification (NCBI taxonomy): domain Eukaryota; kingdom Metazoa; phylum Chordata; class Amphibia; order Anura; family Bombinatoridae; genus Bombina; species Bombina bombina. Next base: position 629,036,608 of record NC_069499.1, on the reverse strand, counting down.
AACATAATTATCAAAAATAAAAAAAAACATTACACCTAACAAAATACACCCCAAAAAAACCCACCCAAAATAAAAAAAACGTTAATCCAAAACTAAAATACAAATAGCCTTTAAAAGGGCTTTTTTTAGGGCTTTACCCTAAAGAAATCAGCTATTATAACCTAAAAAATATATAAATTACCCACTAAAAGTAAACATAAAAAAACTATGTCTACAAAAAAATAAGCTGCCTATTGCCTCTAAAAAGACATTTGTATGGGCATTGCCCTTAAAAGGACAAACAGCTCTTTTGTTGCCCATTAAAATAAAAAAACCTAAACTAAACCCCCCCCCACTAAAACTAAACTACCAATAGCCCTTAAAAGAGCCTTTTGTAGGGCATTGCCCTAAAGAAATCAGCTCTTTTAACATGAATAAAGAAACAATTACCCCCCACCCACAGAACCCCCCAAAATAAAAAAAAACAAATTTTGAAAAAACCTAAGGGGGCATTTGTATGGGCATTGCCCTTAAAAGGGCAATCAGCTCTTTTGCTGCCCATTAAAATAAAAAAACCTAAACTAAACCCCCCCCCCCCCACTAAAACTAAACTACCAATAGCCCTTAAAAGAGCCTTTTGTAGGGCATCAGGGCCGGATTGGGCAGCCGGGATACCGGGAAAAATCTCGGTGGGCCGCCGGCAATTAGCTCAGCTGGGCTGACCTGGCTGCTGCTAATGATGAGCGCAGCAATTACAGCATTAGTGCAAACAGGCGGCTAGTAGTTGGTCTACTTGCCAGGAACAAGGGGTGTAGGAGGTGCTCACATACCTTTTGGCTGCGGTAAATAAACAGCTCTGGCCTCTGGTGTAAATATTGTTGTAGCCATGCTGGTTCAACACCTCCTGGAAACGGCTTTCTGGTGTGGCGTCCAAGATCCTACCCCACGAGTGACGACTAAAGTGACGCTGTAGCCGGGCTGGCCCGGCCCGCCCCTGCATTTCCTGGCCTCACCCAGTGATACTGTCTACGAACTAAGCTCCGCCAAAGAGCACTTAGAGCAACTCTAGCAGCAGTACCAGCAAATATATTCTGAATGTGTATATGTGTGATGCTGGCCCAGTGGCAGCATGCATCACATATACAGAGTCAGAATAGATTTGCTAGTTGCTGGGACTTGGGGGTGGGTACTCGCTGTGGGGCAGGCGGAGCAGAGCTGAGCACTGACTGAGCAGCCAACGGGCAAAGCCGAAATGTCATCAAAATATAATTTTCAGTGTTCACCGGCGGCTGCCCCTGCACAGTGCCCTGCACTAATGCAGAAAATTGCAAAGCATTGCTTGCAGGCACAGCTCTTGAAGCCAACTACTAGCCGCCTGAGTGCACTAATGCTGTAATTGCTGCGCTCATCATTAGCAGCAGCCAGGTCAGCCCAGCTGAGCTAACTGCCGGCAGCCCACCGGGATTTTTCCCGGTATCCCGGCTGCCCAATCCGGCCCTGTAGGGCATTGCCCTAAAGAAATCAGCTCTTTTAGCATGAATAAAGAAACAATTACCCCCCACCCACAGAACCCCCCCAAAGTAAAAAAAACAAATTTTGAAAAAACCTAAGGGGGCATTTGTATGGGCATTGCCCTTAAAAGGGCAATCAGCTCTTTTGAGTCCATAAAAAAAAAAGCCCTAATGTAAAAAAAAAAAAAAACCAAAAAATTAAATATAAACCTAAGTCTAACCCCGAAATAGATACTCGCAGTTTCTGAAGTCTGGCGGTGAAGAAGGGGTACCTTGAATTTCTATTGGCTGAAATTTTAAAATCAGCCAATTGGATGAGAGCTACTAAAAATCCTATTGGCTGATTATTTTTGTAAATAATTTAGGTTTGTAATTATTTGTAAATGTTATTTTAATTAGGGTTAACTTATGGGTTGTTAGGTTAGGGGGTTAGATTTTAGATTAATTCTTTGCGTTATGGGTGGGTGTTATCGGGTTAGAGGTTAATTTTTTAAATTATTTTTTTGCGTTGTGTGGGCTGGGCGGTTTAGTATTTTTTAGGTTAATTAGTTTTTTGCGTGTTATCTAAATGGCGGTTTATAAAATAGAAGATTACGATCTTTGTGGTTGGCGGTTTAGTGGTTAATAACTATCAGCTAGATTATGAGTTATGCGCATTATTTAACCCCCTATAGCGCAGCCATTATACGTTTTCAAACAGCCGGCTTGTGTGTGCGATATGGCTGTGTTGAGCTCCATACTGCACAAAATACAAGCTCTGTTTTGACGTGCTCGTGCATGCTTCCCCCATAGACATCAATGGGGAGGGAGAGCAGGTCAGAAAAAAGCCTAACACTTGTGATTGCGGAATGAAAAGCTCCGTAATGCATCCCCATTGATGTCTATGGGGAAAATAAAAGTTACGTTTAAACCTAACACCCTAACATAAACCCTGAGTCTAAACACCCCTAATCTGCCGCCCCGACATCGCTGCCACCTACCTACAGTTATTAACGAACAACCTGCTCAATACTATTGTTAGCCTGTTCTATGGCGATTTACCACCTGGGTACAGCTTCTTTTAGCCCAGTAATGCTTTTCACAGAGTAGAACTTTCCTGTAGCAAATCATTCTGATCCTGCCTATTACAGTCAGTCCAGCACTGAAATACCAGGCAATTCCTCTCTGAACAAGGAACACAGCAACCCCAGACAATTGTTTCGGCCTTCATTGGGCCTCGTCAGTTAGGTGTAGCCATATTCCTCTAAGCACACTGAGCAAAAAGTCCACGTCTGGTTTCCCCTTTTTCCCATAGGGACACTAAATACAAACAGAGAAAAGCACACTCACAGGAATGAACAACTGGCTCAATACCATTGTTTTGCTACAGGAAAGTTCCACTCTCTGAAAAGCATTACTGGGCTAAAAAAAGCTGCAATCAGGTGATAAATCGCCATACAGGGAGTGCAGAATTATTAGGCAAGTTGTATTTTTGAGGATTAATTTTATTATTGAACAACAACCATGTTCTCAATGAACCCCAAAAAACTCATTAATATCAAAGCTGAATAGTTTTGGAAGTAGTTTTTAGTTTGTTTTTAGTTTTAGCTATTTTAGGGGGATATCTGTGTGTGCAGCTGACTATTACTGTGCATAATTATTAGGCAACTTAACAAAAAACAAATATATACCCATTTCAATTATTTATTTTTACCAGTGAAACCAATATAACATCTCAACATTCACAAATATACATTTCTGACATTCAAAAACAAAACAAAAACAAATCAGTGACCAATATAGCCACCTTTCTTTGCAAGGACACTCAAAAGCCTGCCATCCATGGATTCTATCAGTGTTTTGATCTGTTCACCATCAACATTGCGTGCAGAAGCAACCACAGCCTCCCAGACACTGTTCAGAGAGGTGTACTGTTTTCCCTCCTTGTAAAACTCACATTTGATGATGGACCACAGGTTCTCAATGGGGTTCAGATCAGGTGAACAAGGAGGCCATGTCATTAGATTTTCTTCTTTTATACCCTTTCTTGCCAGCCACGCTGTGGAGTACTTGGACGCGTGTGATGGAGCATTGTCCTGCATGAAAATCATGTTTTTCTTGAAGGATGCAGACTTCTTCCTGTACCACTGCTTGAAGAAGGTGTCTTCCAGAAACTGGCAGTAGGACTGGGAGTTGAGCTTGACTCCATCCTCAACCCGAAAAGGCCCCACAAGCTCATCTTTGATGATACCAGCCCAAACCAGTACTCCACCTCCACCTTGCTGGCGTCTGAGTCGAACTGGAGCTCTCTGCCCTTTACCAATCCAGCCACGGGCCCATCCATCTGGCCCATCAAGACTCACTCTCATTTCATCAGTCCATAAAACCTTAGAAAAATCAGTCTTGAGATATTTCTTGGCCCAGTCTTGACGTTTCAGCTTGTGTGTCTTGTTCAGTGGTGGTTGTCTTTCAGCCTTTCTTACCTTGGCCATGTCTCTGACTATTGCACACCTTGTGCTTTTGGGCACTCCAGTGATGTTGCAGCTCTGAAATATGGCCAAACTGGTGGCAAGTGGCATCTTGGCAGCTGCACGCTTGACTTTTCTCAGTTCATAGGCAGTTATTTTGCGCCTTGGTTTTTCCACACGCTTCTTGCGACCCTGTTGACTATTTTGAATGAAACGCTTGATTGTTCGATGATCACGCTTCAGAAGCTTTGCAATTTTAAGAGTGCTGCATCCCTCTGCAAGATATCTCATTATTTTTGACTTTTCTGAGCCTGTCAAGTCCTTCTTTTGACCCATTTTGCCAAAGGAAAGGAAGTTGCCTAATAATTATGCACACCTGATATAGGGTGTTGATGTCATTAGACCACACCCCTTCTCATTACAGAGATGCACATCAAGTAATATGCTTAATTGGTAGTAGGCTTTCGAGCCTATACAGCTTGGAGTAAGACAACATGCATAAAGAGGATGATGTGGTCAAAATACTCATTTGCCTAATAATTCTGCACTCCCTGTAGAATAGGCTAACAATGGTATTGAGCCAGTTGTTCCTTCTTGTGAGTGTGCTTGTGTGTATTTAGTGTATTTTTCGCTGTGGGACAATACTCTACTTTGGGACTTTGGGACTGTCTCTACTTTGGGAACACTTGATAAAGGTGCCAGTACAGCACCAAAATGTCCCTTTGTATTTTAAATGATACATTAAAAGTTAATTTTAATTTTAATTTTTTTGACCTATATATATATATATAAAGGTGGCCCTCGTTTTACAACGGTTCAATTTACACCGTTTCAGAATAACAACCTTTTTTTCCAGTCATGTGACTGCTATTGAAAAGCATTGAGAAGCAGTGCATTAATTAAAATAGCCAGTAGGTGGAGCTGTCCGCTTGTGTTGCAGCAAAGCCAAGCAAGCTGATATTAATCAGTTTAACCAGACCTGAGCTATCGAGCAGATTTCAAAGGAACAAGATCTTCCTGTCTATAAATCAGTCGAGATTGGAATGCATAGAAAGAACTGTTTGCAGAAAAATGCAAGTGAAGTCTGTGTTGTGTAATTATTTTATTAGGTTTATAATGCTGGTTAGCAAATGTTTTTGTTCATTTAACTTAGTTTAATTATATATTCTGTGTTGTGTGATTATTTTATTAGGTTTATAATGCTGTTTAGCATTTAAAGTCTTCATTTCAAAGCTTTAAAAATAATGTATTAGGTGTTACTTATGACAATTTTGAGAGGGGCCTGGAACCTATCTCCCTCACTTCTCATTGACTTACATTATAAACTGGGTTTCAATTTACAATGGATTTGATTTACAACCATTCCTTCTGGAACCTAACCCCGGCGTAAACTGAGGGCTACCTGTATTTAAATTTAAATAAGTCTGGCCAAATAGGGTGTTGTTACACCTGTATATTAATTATACAGTATATATAGCATAGTAGATCATCCAAATAGGGTTTTACTATACCTGTGGCTTAAATTAAATATATATAAGCAGTTTTTTAAAATACAGTGTTGCTACTTTGTAGCATAATTATATAAACAAAATATTGTTGCTACACCTGTAGCTTTATTATATATAACATATTTTGGATATATATAGGACAGCAGTCCATTCAAATAAGGATGTTGCTACACTTGTAGGTTATATATATATATATATATATATATATATACATACCTGTATGTATATATATATATATATATATATATATATATTTCAAAAATCTGTCCAAATAGTGTGTTGCTACACCTGAAGACTAATTATATATATAGGATAGGAGATCATCCATATACGGTGTGACTACACCTGTAGCTTAATTTATATATGGATAGAAGCAGTTTTGCTAAATACAGTGTCGCTACTTCTGTAGCTTTATTATATAAATACATATTGTTGCTACACCTGTAGCTTTATTATATATAAAATATCCCTTTAAAAAAATACCTATATTTTTCACTTAGAAGAAAATGTTCTTTTTATTTATATATATATATATATATATATATATATACAGTATCTCACAAAAGTGAGTACACCCCTCACATTTTTGTAAATATTTTATTATATATTTTCCTCTTCCACTCCTCCATGACAACATCACGGAGCTGGTGTATGTTAGAGACCTTGCGCTCCCTCACCTTCAATTTGAGGATGCCCCACAGATGCTCAATAGGGTTTAGGTCTGGAGACATGCTTGGCCATGCCATCAACTTTACCCTCAGCTTCTTTAGCAAGGCAGTGGTCGTTTTGGAGGTGTGTTTGGGGTCATTATGATGTTGGAATACTGCCCTGCAGCCCAATCTCCCAAGGGAGGGGATCATGCTCTGCTTCAGTATGTCACAGTACATGTTGACATTCATGGCTCCCACAATGAACTGTAGCTCCCCAGTGCTGGCAGCACTCATGCAGGCCCAGACCATGACTCCCACCACCATGCTTGACTGTAGGCAAGACACACTTGTCTTTGTACTCCTCACCTGGTTGCCGCCACACACGCTTGAAATCATCTGAACCAAATAAGTTTATCTTGGTCTCATTGGACCACAGGACATAGTTCCAGTAATCCATTTCCTTAGTCTGCTTGTCTTCAGCAAACTGTTTGTGGGATTTCTTGTGCATCATCTTTAAAAGACGCTTCCTTGTGGGATGACAGCCATGTAGACCAATTTTATGTAGTGTGCGGCGTATGTTCTGAGCACTGACAGCCTGACCCCACACCCCTTCAACCTCTGCAGCAATGCTGGCAGCACTCATATGTCTATTTCCCAAAGTCAACCTCTGGATATGACGCTGAGCATGTGCACTCAACTTCTTTGGTCGACCATGGCGAGGCCTGTTCCTGAGTGGAACCTGTCCTATGAAACTACTGTATGGTCTTGCACACTGTGCTGCAGCTCAGTTTGAGGGTCTTGGCAATCTACTTATAGCATAGGCCATCTTTATGTAGAGCAACAATTCTTTTTTTAAGATCCTCAGAGAGTTCTTTGCCATGAGGTGACATGTTGAACTTCCAGTGACCAGTGTGAGAGAGTGTGAGAGTGATAACACAAAATTTAACACACCTGCTCCCCATTCACACCTGAGACCTTGTAACACTAACGAGTCACATGACACTGGGGAGGGAAAATGGCCAATTGGGCCCAATTTGGACATTTCCACTTAGGGGTGTACTCAATTTTGTTGCCAACAGTTTAGACATTAATGGCAGTGAGGCCTATTTATCAAAGGTCTGGCAAACCTGATCTGACAGTGCGGATCAGGTCTGCCAGACCTCACTGAATGCGGAAAGCAATACGCTCTCCGTATTCAGCATTGCACCTGCAGCTTTTGTGAGCTGCTTGTGCAACGCTGCCCCCTGCAGACATGCGGCCAATCGTGCTTGATAAATGGGCCTCAGTGTGTTGAGTTATTTTGAGGGGACAGCAAATTTACACTGTTATACAGGCTGCCCACTCATTACTTTACATTGTAGCAAAGTGTCATTTCTTCAGTGTTTTAACAGGAAAATATATAATAAAATATTTACACACATGTGAGGGGTGTACTCAGTTTTGTGAGATACTGTATATATATATATATACACACACACATACATTTATAGATATAAAAATATTTATTTTTTCGAAACAACGAACACAGATGTTTAAAGTATATCTTAGTATACCGTCAGCTTTAGCACAGTTGTCCTACTGCAGGTTAGCGCACGAGTGAAAGCCAGAAAAGGCTTTTGTAGCGCGCCCCATAGAAGTCTATGGTGAAAGGGAGTTAGCAGGGTCACACTATCTAACCTCCATATTTTAGTGCACTTGAGTCCATAGTTTATGCCCTAACTTTTTACTTTCAACTTGTAATACAAGCACAAGAAAAGGAGCGCTATTGATTTAACGTGACCTCTGTTAGCACTTAGTAGTAGTAATATTATTGCTCTCCTCTTCTAATCTAGACCTTAGTGATCGCATAATGTGTAACATCAGGACATCAAAGCAAAGTGTGGAAAACAGCACCAACAGATATGTGGCTTGTGGGGCACGGAACCCAGGATCTGCCTTATCCTGCAAATACTCCAAGTAACAAAAAGGATTTGTTCCAGCCACCAATGGTTAAAAAACCTTTATTTCTTCATATGGGGTCTGTTTGTCCCCATATGAAGAAATAAAGGTTTTTTAACCATTGGTGGCTGGAACAAATCCTTTTTGTAACATCAGGACATCCCTGAGACAGATTCTCTAAAGATCTGTGGTCTGGCGATATTATCTCAGAAGTCTCATTAGCACGGTGAGGTCCCTTAAAGGGACATTAAACACTAAATAAATAATTCCTTGAATTATGCATTCAGAGAAAAGATTAGTCTGATAATAATTTGTACATGTATTTTTAAAAATTATATTAGTTGTTTAAATATTGAAAAAATAAGGGAAAACATTAATGTAAACAAAGCAGTGGGCGCCACCATATTGCAACTTAGGTTACCTTTTCTGCTGTGTCCAATTAGGAATGGTTATAAATGGCTTACTAAGGTGTGCAACCAATGACAGTGAGGAATATAGCTGTGTCTGCGCTTACATGTTCAAACAAGAATTAGAAAGCCCACGATATTCAGAATCAAATTACAGGAAAGGAGAACAAAATAAATAATGAAAGTATATTGCAAAGTTGTTTTGCTACATGTAATTAAAAAAATGTATATTATTACCATGAAGTGTTTAATGTCCCTTTAAAAGAATTTTAGGAAGACAAATATTAGCTGTTTATCTCAATAAGCGGAGTTCTGCATGCGTATTCATCACAATATCCTTCTTAAAACAAATAAAATGTGTGACTTCTCTTCATGTCTGCAAGTGTTTAATAATCAGGCTTTATTCAATGTCATCCATAATATTACTAATGAACTCACATTTCAATTGACTTTGCAGTATTAAAATGAGTAAAGTATTGTACTGGCAATGCTTATTAGTACCCAAAGGTGAGAGTGCACCAATAACATTTCTATCAACATTACATATTGTCTACAAAACATTGATATTGCAGTAAAACATCTCTCTAATGGTCTGCACTTTATCATTTATTGCCATGCAACAAAGAAGATATCAGCATTTTTGCACAAGTTCATTTCTAAATCGGAAGTTTATCCTATGAATCAACATTCCAGCCTTAAAGTGACAAACAAATCCTACTAATGTATGTTTATTAACTCCTACCAGAGAGGTGCAGGCTTAGCTATTAAGGGCCAGATTACGAGTGGAACATTACGAGCAAGCAAAAGGGGTTTATCTCGGCTGCTAGTGCACATCGGGTTTAGCAGTTGTATTACAAGTTGAAAGTAACTGTAAACGTGTGAGCGCAATCGCTATTTATGCTAGAATAATTACTGCATCCCCAGATCTGTGGTTAACCTTTGCGAAACAAAAAAGTGTCACAAAACACATCAAAAATACATTACAAAGTACAGTTACACTTATAATAAAACTATATGAAAAAAATATTTAAAAAAAATATTGCACAAAAAAGTTATGAGGGCTCAAAGATATGAGGACTTAGGCGTTAGAAAAAAAGGCAGGCAAAGGGCTTTAACATAGTGAGACATACATATAAATGTCTAAATATGTATATGCTATGATAACCTTGCCTCTAAAGGAGACCAGACTCCTTGTACTGAGCTACAGATGGAAATGGAGTACTTTGCAGGGAGAGACATTCTCTTTAAATTTTATCCTGTGTGGTTACGTCTAGATCAGACGCATAAGGACTGAATCTATTTTGACTAGAAGTGTTACCCTTATAGCAGGATATAATGAGCTTGCATAAGTGATGTGCAGTAAAAGTATATGTTTTGAAATATGATCTGGGGACATAGCTGGCATATAGGGGTGCATGGACAATGCTTCTGATCTGAGGCACATACCAGACATGAGAAGTGCAGGGGACAGGACACCTGTTCTGAGGAATAATCTGAGTATATACCTTGCATAAGTGCTGCAGAACAGGAATGATCTGAGTATATACCTTGCATAAAGACAGTGAAAGGAACAGCATGAGACTGTAGCAACCTAAGGGTTAAGGCTAGAATGAGTGAGATAGGAGAAGAGGGCTGGGTGTAGAAGCTAGTGCAACATTGTTGCAAGTGTAGGGAGGAGTCCCTGGCCTTACCTTAAAAAGAGCTGCACGTAGCTTCCTGCCCCTCTTTCTCCTTGTATCCTGAAGCAGAGACCCCCTTTTTTCTTCGCTTTGGAAATCCTAGGCCTTGTTCAATCCAACATCATGCATCGTTCAAGAAGATCTGTCTTGCCTCCAGTATGGTTCCAGGAGCTGCAGTTTGCATCACCTGCAAGGAAAAAGCAAGATAAGCAGATAAGTAACCTTGAAATAGATGATGATAGTGAGGATACTATTGCACCTACACAGTATACACATAGCAAGACAACTACTGCTAATCCCCATGCACCTCTTGGCCTAACTCAGCCACCTCCTGCCACTGACATGAGCAGTGTGTCTGTTCCTATTAATACCAGCTTACCTGGCATTGTCCCTGAGCCCCCAGTTAACCCCTTAATTCCTGCTACTACAGGATCTATGGCCAGCTCAGTCATTTGTGGTTCAGAAAATCCAGGGCCTTCAGGGCCGCATGGGGACCAAATCGTTGATTTAGTTACCCCTCCTCCACCTTCTAACCCAGGGGTGTCCAAACTTTGCTCTCCAGAGGTTTTGGAACTACATTTCCGATGATGCTCAGCCAGCATTTTATCTAGCTGAGCATCATGGGAAATGTAGTTCCAAAACCTCTGGAGAGCAAAGTTTGGACACTCCTGTTCTAACCTCTTACCTGCATCTTCTGTCACATCCTTGTTTGCTGCCATACTTCCGACTGCCGCATCTGCTGTTTCTTCTTTCCTGGCGTCCATTGCGGCTGCTATGGCTCCATCGTCTTCTCTTCTATCTTCCTCCATTCCGGTTGGCCAAATCACGGTACTGGAAGTCGTCGCCGGAAGTCCCGCCCCTTCCAGTGACATCACAAATCCCCATTCGTGGAGCAGCATTGGAACCATGCGGTCGGATCCTCGGGAGCTCGTAAGAGGGGAGCACGATGAGAAGACACCGTCAGTGGTAGGATTGGTGCAGTTAGGGTCAGGCAGTCAGCAGGCTTTGGGCACAATCCAGCAGTCATCAATGGTAGAGGTGGGCCAGCGGGGGGGGCGGAGCTATCTGGAAGAGTCAATTGGGAAGCAAAAGGGTTTCATGGAAGCCACATGTGAATACTCGTAATAGGGGTGGGACCCGGGCAAGGGGTGCTTACAGGGGCATTGTCTGATCACAAAGTGGGGCTCATTCTGCTGCAATGACGGCAACTGCCAGAATTAACAATAAAAGAGCTAACAGTAGCAATAAGAGAAGCTTTTCTATATCGGATTCTATAAACCCTAACACGGGTAGCAATGTGAGTGGAAGTGAATTGAGTGTGGCTGGTGAATGATACTGCGAGTATGAATGTTTTTCCTTTGGCGCACACACATACTAATTCTGGCGCAAATGGTAATGTCAATAATGTGGTGCAGGGCAGTGTGAATAGAAATAGGCACAATATAAGCAGCATGCATACGCTGCAGGATACTAACACCAGCCAGGTTTTAGGGAACCCATCTCAGTTAGGTCAATATAGTGCTGCTCATTCAGCTACTGAATCACAAGTAGGGCATGTTGCTAGTCAGAATATATCAGCAAATGCAAATCCTCCCATTTCCCGTGTTCGCAGTGCTCGCAAATTGTTCTCTTTTTTGCAGGGTGTGATTCAGCCAGAAGAATCCTTTCCATTTATGGCCACAGCACCTGAACTGTCTGCAGCAACAAGTACCTCAGCCCAGATGCCTTCTCCTGCGGTACCTACTCCCCAGGTCTCAGACGCTTCTCCAGTTCGAGCGGCTTCGGAGTTAGCGAGGCAGGAACCACCTTTGACGGCTGCTGGTGAGTCAAACGTTTTTATACATGTTAGAACTGACTCTGCTGATTCCTCACTGTCTGAATCTGATTCGGATAGTGACACTTCTTTGGGTTTAATGGGGAAGGGACAAAAACGTATGTATAGCATGGTAAAAAAAATGTGGCGGGAGTTTCAGTCAGGAGCCTTTACACAGTCTGCACCTGCCCCGTCCTCACTAAATCCGGTAGTTGATCAGTTAACCCCTGCTAATACCCCTGTGCAGGGTCCCCCATTAGTGCTATCCCTGAGCGCAAGGTTGCTTTGCACGGGGATACAATCCCCTCTTACATGCCGTCACTTCATGCCCATTTGAATGCCAAAACTATTCAGCAAGGGCAATACGTAAATGTATCTCCTGAAGCTTACAAGCAGAAGGAAAAGAGTTCTGATGGCACAGGTCCCAAAAGGTTTAAACGCCCAGAGACATTCGAGGAATGGCTTATTTGCTTTAGAGTTTTTGCCTCATGTTACTTAGAGAAGTACCCGAGTCAGAATCATGCTGTATTAAAATATACAGATTCTATTCACTGGATTCAGAGGAAGTTCAGTGATGGAGCCTGGAGGGATTATGATTCAGAATTCAGGCGTAAGATGGCCAGGAATCTGGTCCTTACATTTGACTGCACAGATCTCTGGCAATGCCTTGGTCCTCAAAGTTCTCCCTCCTCCTCCAGCCCTGCTCCCTCTCAGTCCTTTTGTAGCCAAAAAAGTAAGCGTAGAAACACCTCATGCTGGGCATTCCAAGAAAATAGGTGTGATAAGGGAGGTGCCTGTAGTTTCAGACATACTTGTAAATTCTGCAGTGGCCACCACCCAGGGTGTGATTGCAGGAAAAAAGAGAGTGCAAATAATAGGCCCCAACCCAGAAACACTGCTGTCCAGAAAGGCTCCCTCTCCAGTGAGGGTGCACATCCTTGAACCCTAGCTGCGTCTTTACCCTGACCGTCAGGCTGCTGATTTGCTCTTGGACATTTTCACGTGGTTTTCAGATCCCTGTATCATCAAGAATCAGAGGTTCAGATAACAACCGTAACCTACGTTCGGTGTACCAATACCCTCAGATAGTAAAAGACAAGTTAGTAAAAGAATTGAACCTGGGCATATGATTGAGCCCCTCCGCCATCCTCCGTTTGCAAACTTTATTGTGTCACCTTTAGGAGTAGTCCCTAAGAAGGAACCAGGAAAATTTCGCCTAATACAGCACCTCTCCTATCCCAAAGGAAGTTCAGTGAATGATGCCATCGATCCTGAGCTTAGCTCCATGTGCTATCAATCTTTAAATAGCGCTGGAGCTGGGAGAGGTGCTCTCTTGTCAAAATTGGATATTGAGTCTGTTTTCCGCTTGTTGCCCCTATACCCTTCAGCCTTTCCACTTATGGGATATAAATTTGATGGTGGTTTCTACGTGGACCGCTGCCTTCCTATGGGTTGTGCCATTTCTTGTGCACTATTTGAGAAGTTCAGCACTTTTCTACACTGGGCAGTTGCCCGTATGGTCGGCAGGGATCTCATGGCACACTACCTAGATGATTTCTTAATAGTGGGTCAGGAAGGGTCGTACGACTGTCTGGGTGTGATGAATGGAATACGTAGGCTGATGTTCCACTTTGGTGTTCCCCTTGCGGACGACAAATCGCAAGGTTCTTGCACCTGTGTGACGTTTTTAGGTATTGAAATTGATACCATAAACATGGTATGCAGGCTTCCTTTAGATAAGGTGCAGGGTATGCTGGAGGTGGTTCAAGCGGCTGTCTCCTCTAAATACATTACCTTAAAGCAATTGCAGTCCCTCCATGGCCTTCTTAACTTTGCTATGGGGAAACTCTGTGGAAGGGTTAACCCATAGGAAAAAAATTACATCTCGCGGGGCATGGTAGCTGACCTAAAAGTATGGGTGTCTTTTTTAAAGAACTTCAATGGCACTCTCTTGTGGCGCTCTGCTCCTATCTCTAGCCAGCTTTTACACCTTTTTACTGATGCTGCTGGGTCTCGGGGTTATGGGGCATATTTTTGGGGGGCGTGGAGTGCAGGCCCCTGGCCTACAGATTGGAAGGAAAGAGGGTTAACTCGCAACCTCATGCTCCTCTAACTTTTTCCCATAGTCTTGGCCGTTGAGCTCTGGGGGAAGCAATTTGCAAACAGAAGTGTTGTGCATGCAGTTAATGGCTTGTCGGCCACCTGGGCCGCAGTGGTGTGCTTGCTAGGACATTTGGTGTTACGCTGTCTAGAACTTAACATTCAGTTTCAGTCGCAGCATGTCACCAGCGTGAATAATGTAATTGCTGACTCGCTATCAAGGTCTGATTGGGTAACATTTAAGCGCCTTGCGCCCCATGCTGATGGAGTGGGCTTGTCCCGGTTTCCTATGGAAGCTTCTGAACCCTGGATATCCCTGCTCCCTTTAGTACGTGCCTCTCTAGCCCCATCCACTTGGCACTTTTACGTGAGGTTGTGGAAGGAATGGGACTTGTTTTGTCAGGACAGGAAGGTGGAAGGTGGAAGCGGCTAAGGCTTCGTAAGTCACCTTGTATGTTTGGCTGGTGAGTCTGTGGAATGATGGTGCCTGCCAGGGCACCATTCATTCTCGCCTGGCAGCTTTAAGTTTTTTCTACCGCACACTTTCCCTGCCCGATCCTACTAACTCTTTCTTTGTGCGCCAAGTGGTAAAGGGCTGGGGTCGTTCTCAACCGCAGCAAAAGGATGTTAGGGAGCCCATCACTCACGACCGCTTGCAGAAGTTGGTTAGTGCTTTGAAAGCCGTATGTTTTTCTCCATATGAAATTCTTTGGTTTCGCACGGCTTTTGTACTGGCATATTCCGTAGCCCTTCACATAGGTGAGCTAGTGTCCCCTTCTAAGCAGTATGCCAGCAGAGGTGTCCAGCTCCAGCATATCAAAGCATCCTCAGAGTCATTATTGCTTTTTATCCCCGGTCTAAAACAGATCAAAAAGGTAAAGGTCTTAAGACAGAGGGCAGCTGTTGTCCTGTTCTATTAGTTAATCAGTTCTTAGGAGTCTGCCGCAAGGTTTCAGGTTCTTTCCTCATACATGAGGATGGTACATCGTTATTCCAGTATCAGTTCCGGAGGGTTCTGGCTCGAACGGCTCCTCTGGCCGGCCTTGATCCTTCAAAAATTGCTCCACACTCCTTCCGCATAGGTGCAGAGACAAATGCAGCCCTGTCAGGCGCTTCAATTGACTCAATCAAGCACTTAGGCAGGTGGCGCTCAACCAAATATAAAGGCTATGTTCGCCCAATTGTTTAATGTTGTTTGTTACCTTGTTACAGTTACTAACGTTGTTTGTTTTTTCAGGAGTACCCCCAGGCGCTAGGCGGATATGGATCGTGGGGCACTCGTACGTGCATTGGGCGTCAATACATTCCCTATCCCTTCCTGAGGGCCAAAACCTTGGGTTCCCCTCTTCCAGAGCGTCAGTTAGGTGGTTAGGTGAGAGGGGGTTGTGTTGGCCTAGATTCCCCTCCCTTTTATCCGAGGCCCTGGTACTTTGGGGTAAACCTCATAGTGTCATTTTGCATTTAGGGGGCAATGACTTAGGTTCCCTCCCGGTCCTGCAGCTTATAAAAATTATGCAGGCTGATATTAGCTGGATCAGGACCCGTATTCCCAATGTTATTCTGTGCTGGTCTAATGTTATTCCAAGTAGAACCGTCACAGAGCAAGGAGGCTTCGTGGTCAGACATGATGCCTTAACGGCCGACAAATCAGAATATTACAGGAGAGATAGGGTTCATTTACAGGATGTAGCCTTAGATATTTTTATTAGGGATATTCGTAGGTCTCTTGTTACCTTCCTGTAAGTCAGGTTGTGGTTTATGGTGGCGGCAAGTATATCATCTGAGATGCTATCTTGTGGCGGGAGGTAGCGGACCTGTTGCGTGGAACAGGGGTGGGTCACGTGATCTCAGCAACCCGTTAGTAGCATCTCCGTTGAGCAGAGGGAACCCTCCCTCTGCTGCAGTTTCCGTTTTGGGCCGCTGACCTCCAGCAGCGCTGGGTTAGTTAACTCTTGCTTGCCGCCATCTTAGCCTTGTCGGTTTCTATAGTTATGTTTATTAATATTTAATTAAAAAAATTAACCTGTGACGGTTTAAAATTTCCTATAAAGAAGTTGTGATGTCTTTATTTTTTATTTATAGTTATACCTAATTTAGGGGTTAAGTTTATATGTATGTTATTATTCCCTCTCTGCTGGTAAGGAGTGGTAAGCCTTTAATCCCTTAAGACAGCAAAAGGAACAGCATGAGACTGTAGCAACCTAATGGTTAAAGGGACACTAAACCCAAAAATTTTCTTTTATGATTCAGATAGAGAATACAATTTTAAACAACATTCCAATTTACTTCTATTATCAAATTTGTGTCATTCTTTAGATATACTTTGTTAAAGAAATAGCAATGCACATGGGTGAGCCAATCACACAAGGTATCTATGTGCAGCATCCAATCAGCAACTACTGAGCCTATCTAGATATGCTTTTCAGGAAAGTATATCAAGAGAATGAAGCAAATTAGATAATAGAAGTAAATTAAAACGTTGTTTAAAATTGTATGCTCTTTCTAAATCATGAAAGAAAAATTTTGGATTTCATGTCCCTTTAAGGCTAGAATGAGTGAGATAGGAGAAGAGGGCTGGGTGTAGAAGCTAGTGCAACATTGTTGCAAGTGTAGGGAGGAGTCCCTGGCCTTACCTTAAAAAGAGCTGCACGTAGCTTCCTGTCCCTCTTTCTCCTTGGATCCTGAAGCAGAGACACCCTTTTTTCCCCTCCCTCCGTACCCTGTTCATCGCGGCTCACAATAACATCTATTAGATGCCAATGGCATATTAATGATTAATCAATCTAAGCTCAGTAAGACCATAGCGGTAGTCTATCTTTCCCCAATATCTGCATACTCGGTTTGAGCGGTCGTGTATCAAACACCCTTACAGGGGTGGGGATTTCTATAGTGGCCCTGTTGCATGGAGAGGGTGAACGGGGGGAGTGATGACCAATCTAAAGAAGGGAGGGGCGGATAGCCTCAGGTGCACATGAGGTGCCCCTCCTTCCCCTCGTGGGTGGGTCACGTGACCTCAGCAACCCATTAGTAGCATCTCTGTTGAGCAGAGGGAACCATCCCTCTGCTGCAGTTTCTGTTTTGGGCCGCTGACCTCCAGTAGCGCTGGATGAGTTAAATCTTGCTTGCCGCCATCTTAGCCTTGTCAGTTTTTTTTTAGCTTGTGACGGTTTAAAATTTCCCATAAAGAAGTTTTGGTGTCTTTATTTATTATTTATAGTTATACCTAATTTAGGGGTTAAGTTTATATGTATGTTATTATTCCCTCTCTGCTGGTAATGAGTGGTAAGCCTTTAATCCCTTAGTGCTGCAGAACAGGAATGATCTGAGTATATACCTTGCATAAGTGCTACAGGGGGTGCAATAATCTGATCTGGGTACATACCTGACATAAAATGTTGAGATGACAATTTATCTTTTCTGGTATCTGATCTGTACTCACACCTACCATAGGGGGTTGCAGGGAAAATGCATTGGGTCTGAGGTCTGATCTAGGCACATACTTTGCATATTGAGCTACATACTTGTCATAAGGGTTGCAGAGGGCAAGGCATATGATCTGATGGGCAATCTTTACCACACATGCAATAGGGTTAAACACTTTTCATGTGGGTCAATTAAAAAGGTGAATAGTGCAATGCAGACCCTTTGAAGACTCATATGGAGACCTTTGAATTATACCATTTTCAATACCCCATTTAGGAGATATTGAACTCTGCAGGCATCACTGTGTGACATTTACCCAATTTTACTATTACCCAATAGATTTTCCACTGAGTAGAGTGTCCTTCATTTTGATGCCAGAGTAATAAATTATAATAGCAAGACATGATGCCTGGTACTCAAGGACCCCACCATCAACCCCCACATCGCAATCTAATAAAGTTATTAACCCCTAATCCGCAAATAACATAATTAAAATATTAACCCCTAAACAGCCAACCCCCCACATTGCAATAAACCTATTTAACCAACTAACTCTTAAACCGCCAACCCACCACATCGCAATAAACCTAATTAACCTATTAACCCCTAAACCGCCAAACCCCCACATCGCAATAACCCTAATTAACCTATTAACCTCTAAACCGCCAAACCTCCACATCGCAATAACCCTAATTAATATATTAACCCCCCAAAACACATACAACTAATTTAATTACTAAGTCCCCTAACCTAAAACACCCTAAATTAACCCAAATTACTACTAAATTATAATTAAAATAAAAAAACTAACATTAAATTGCAAAAAATAAAAATATCTAACATTACAGAAAAAATAAACAAAATTATCAAAAATATTTTTTTTATATACCTTATCTCTATGAAAATAAACCCCCCTCCCAAAATAAAAACACCCCCTAATCTAAACTACCAATAGCCCTTTAAAGGGCCTTTTGTAGGGCATTGCCCTAAATTAAACAGCTCTTTTAATTCTAAAAAATACTAAGTCCCCCCTAACAGTAACTCCCCCCCACCCACCTAACCCCCCAAAATAAAAAACCTAACACTAAAAAAAAACTAAAAAAAATTTGTATGGTCATTGCACTTAAAAGGGCATTCAGCTCTTTTACTGCCCTTAAAAGGGCAATCAGCTCTTTTTCAAGCCCCAAAAAACCCTAATCTAAAAAGAAATACCCCAAAAAGTAAAATAAAAAAGCCTAAACCTAAGCCCCAAATAGGTACTCACTGTTCCTGAAGTCCGGCAGAGAAGGTCTTCTACTAGACGGATCCATCATCTTCTATCTTCATCTATGAAGGCGGAGCGGAGGTGCGGAGCTGTGTTCCCGATGTCTAGCTCCTCAATGGCGGCGTTCCTCAGCGGCGTGGAGGCTCCTCTTCATGTGATCATCCATCGCACACTGAAGATTGAATGCATGGTAGCCGATATTTATTGGGGTACCTTGCATTCCTATTGGCTGAAATTTTGAAAACAGCCAATAGGATGAAAGCTACTGAAATCTTATTGGCTGATTTGAACAGCCAATAAGATTTCAGTAGCTCTAATCCTATTGGCTGATTTCAAAATTTCAGCCAATAGGAATACAAGGTACCCCAAATTGATTGCGGTATTTTGCATTCAATCTTCAGTCTACAATGGACATCAGATGAAGAGGAGCCTCCATGCCGCTGAGGAACACCGCCGTCGCCGAAGACCGCCGTCATTGAGGACCGCCGCTGAGGATCCAGGCATCGGGAACGCAGCTCTGCACCTCCGCTCCGCACCACCTTCACTATGGATGAAGATAAAAGATGATGGATCCGTTGTTTTTTTTATTTTGGGGGGTGTGGTGGGTGGGGGTTTTTTACTGTTGGGGGGACTTAGAATTTTTTAGAGGTAAAAGAGCTGTTTAACTTAGGCCAATGCTCTACAAAAGGCCCTTTTAAAGGATTGGGGGGGGGGTTATTTTGGGGGGACTTTTTATTTTTATAGGGGTATTAGTTTAGATTTAATTTTTTAATTTTGGATAGCTTTGTTTATTTTTTCTGTAATTTTACTTTTTTATTTTTTTTATTTTTAGCTTGGGGGTTTGTATTTTTAAAAATAGACAGCCCTCTGGGCAGGCTTATCGCCTAGTATTTACATAAATAGGATTTCTGGAGGGGAGGATAATGTGCATTGGCCCCTAAGCAAAAAACAGAGAGTTTCAGAACTTTGAAGCTCTAGAGCCTGCAATGCAATCTTCGTCCTACTCTTCACAAGCCCCTGTTACCCAACCCCTAAACCAATAGTAGTCACTTATCTGCCTATGGACCCTGTGTAAAACCTTATGCTCATATCACCAAGAAAACACTTTATTTTACCCATTAAAATGCTTGCACTTCCCGCCCTCACAAGCTCTTATTCTCAAACAGTTATGCGCACACACACCTACATGCACATATACGCAAAGACACACATTATCTATACAGCGCCAGGGAATTATGTTCCATTTAAGCACCAAGAAAATACTTCTCTATTGTATCTATCAAACCACTTGCACTTTTTCTATCCACCCCATTAACATCAATAATCTTTAAACATAAACAGATATTATATGCACATATAAAAAAATAAATGCTATTGCTTGGGGTCCAATAATTTATATTGTGGATACAGTTTTTACATTTTTTACATCACATAAGCACATAGTAAGATAAAATGTAGCATAATGTGTGTTTAATCTGTTGGTGTAGTTTAATGCCTTATTTATTCTCTGGATATATATATTTATTGTTTTGTAAATGTTATGTAACCATTAACATTACCGTGTCATTTTAAACCACATTTATAAATAATCACATAAATTTAAAACTATGAGAACCCTGCAAGTGCACACGGGATATCAGTCTACATTACATACTCCTGTAATCTACTATAATTTTTATTTTGCTATCTAATCTAACATGATTAAGGTCAGGTTCTGACAGAAACGTTGTTGTTGTTTTTATATGTCTCTGATGTAATAAAAATATAAGGAATACTTCAAGCTGGTGCTGCTTCAACTTTTTCATTATACCTTTTGGGGTGAGTGCATGGACCCCACTAGCGTGCACCTTTGGTCTGGTTGACGAGTGCTGGGATTCTCTGTTCTTGCTATCTAATCTAACCATGTGTGTACTTAGAGTTAGCGTGAGGAGCGTAAATGCAATCGCCAGATCTTTGTGTTCTTTACTCTCTAATCCATATTACAAGTGGCGCACTATTTAAATTACCGCAAATTTGTTTGCGCAAACTCTCTGTAATTTACTCTCCCCATATTTTCTATGGGCAGCGTTGAGTGGCAATGTAAGCTTATATTACAAGTTGGAAGTAAATGCTTTTGCTCAAAATGCAATCGCATTTAATGCTCAAACGTTTTACGTGGCCCTTCAGTAAGGCCGAAGGAAACAGTTGCACTAAACTACTCTATTAAGCCCTTAACTGCCACAACCCCCATCACAAACTACCCCTCTATACTATTAACCCTTAAACCACCACAACCACCACCGCAAACTAAACCTCTACACTATTAACCACTAAACCACCACTATCCCCACATCACAAAATACCCCTCTACTCTATTAACAACTAAACCGCCACACAACCACATCGCAAAATACCCCTCTACTCTATTAACCTTTAAACTTCCACAACCCCCACCTCAAAATACCCACTAACAACTAAACCCCCTAACCAGCTAACCCCCCTAAACTAACATCCCCTAAGTAACCAAAAAAAATCTAACCTTACCTGAAAAAAACAAAATAACTAACCTTACCTAAACCCCCCTCTTCCCAAAAAAAACAAAAAACCTAACCTTACTTGGAAAATAAAATGACCTAATATTATAGAAAAAACCCTAGTTTTTAAGGTTAGTTTTTTTTTTTTTTTAGGTAAGGGTAGGTTTTTGGGGGTAACAGGAGATATTAAGTAAGGGGGGTTAACTGGTTGGGGGATTTAGTTGTTAGTGGGTATTTCCCGGTGGGGGTTGTGGTGGTTTATGGGTTAATAGAGTAGTGGGGTATTTTGTGAAGTGAGGGTGTGGGGGTTTAGGGGTTAATAGAGTAGAGGGGAGTTTTTGGTGGGCTATGTGGCGGGTTAGGGGTTAATAGTTTAGTTGGGAATTTGAGGTGGACTATGCGGCAGTTAAGAGGTTGGCTATGTGGCGGTTTAGGGGTTATTAGAGTAGGGGTTTATGGTGATTCAGATTATATACACATATACACACACAATATATATATATATATATATATATATATATATATATATATATATATATATTTATGTATTTATTTATTTTCAATAATAGTGTGTGTATATATGTACAGTATATATGATGAAGGGGTCAGTGTGAACCCCCGAAACGTCAATACATTTAGTTTTTTGACTCACTACAAAAAAGTCCTGAGAGCGCATTAATTTGCAACATATATACATATATATACATATATATATATACAGTATTTTTCCTTATTCTGTTTAATTGAATTAAATAAAGTAATCCGTATACAGTATGTGTGTAGAAAAGATTGCATACCTTTGGATTCATAGTAAAAAAAACTTGCTGTGTGGTTGAACAAAGCCATGAGACTGTTTACAAACAACCTGCCAAAAGCAGTGCTACTGGGAAAAACCACTGCTGTTCTCGGCAAAAAAAATTAATATATATATACAGTATATATATGGGGAGTGCTAGCAGAGCAAAACAAACCAAGTAAAGATTACAGTTTAGTACAGCGTATAACTAATCCTATTAATTTTACCTCTTTAAGAAAGCTCACTGTGTTCAGACCTTTCCCAGAGTCACATACTATATTATTCTCACTTCTGGCTCTGAAGATGAAATTTTGGAAAAAGCTGAAAATTACGCCTTGAAATTGATTTATTTGAGAACTCCCTTCAGTAATCGAGAACTCCCAACCTCACAATTTCTCAAGCAGTGGATCACATCACGTTCATTTAGAAAAAAAAAATCTCTTTACCCCTCCAAGAATTATTATGATACCAAATATAATTATAGCAAGTACCTAATTTTATAACCAAACAGCTAAAATAAGTTTCCTTTTAGAAAACAAATTATAACACGTTAATAGTCTGGGATTTTAAGGGGGCTGTGAAGAAGAGCAAAGGGCGAAGCGGTAATGAGGTTTAGGTTTCTGTTACATGGAAGTTAAATCTTTGACTGAAGTGAGCTCTTAGCTATGCATTGGTAAGCACTGATCATTTCTTTATACTGCTGACTATTTAGTCTACAAATCTGACATGATGGGGAGGGGTACTGCATTTTATAAATAACAAAGAGAGAGAACAAGATGCCTAGAACTACTTGGCTTTAGTTTGAAGATGATTCTGCCTGGTAAAAGCACATGGTCTTTGATACCCTAAACTGAACCAGAAATCTAGTGATTATTTTTTAATACTGAGTGTGAGAAGCAGCTTAAGATAAGTATCAATTCAATGTCTTTTGGAATAAAAATGTCACTTTGGCTTTAAAATGAAGAAAAGTTATTTGATATATCAGCCTGTCCCAAATTCTGTAGGTATAATTGGGAGTAGAGAAAAAAAAAGGCTGCTAGACTAATATTTTTATATTACATTGATAATCAGCAAAATGCAGAATGGAAACACATTCCAATGAAAGGAAAATATAATAGTAGATATCTGAATCCATCTCTCAGCAGAGTTGGTAAATACTAAAAAATATGGAAATCTGCTGTATATAGAAAAGCAAAAAAATGTTAAAAAGACTTTGGAGCAAGAATAGGAGAAATTAGGTGTTTTAACCCATATGTGTTTGAATATTAAAACAATACATTTTGAAATTGTCACCTGCCAAAGGGTTAAATATTGTGGTTGTCTCTTTATGTTTGTGAAATCCTAACATCTTCTTTCTCCCCCCTTTGCCCTGGTACTACAGGGATCAGACTAATGAGGACCATTACAGGCCTGGCATGCCACTGCACCATGGCCACAATTTGCAGGCATTTGTGCTTGAGAAACCAGACCGTCTGCTCAGCACCGCTCCAAACATTGTGTGCCTGGACTCATCAGGCCTCAGGAATGTATATGTCACTGGAGACCACATGGAAATGAAACTCTATAGGTCGCTAATGACCAGTTCAGCTGCAACAGCCAATTTGGCTGATTGTACTAAATCCCCTTTCTTTGATTTGATGATGTCCCACGCTACCTCTGGGCTGGGCTGGCCTGGCCTGTTTTTTGAAGGAGCAGGGCGTTGGCAGTAGGACTGCTTGGATACGCGTCTTTATGTGTGATGGTGCTTGGTCTAGGGCCTTTTGTTCACTCAGATGTAATGAATAATTATGAAGAGGCCGCTGTGGATGAATCCCTGGCTGTTGACCTGCTCAGTTATTGGAAACATAAGGTCTTGTGGAGTCTGTGTCCCGGTGAAAGACTTTTTGTTCTTTGGTTCTGTTGTTTCCTGACAGGGTCCCAGCTGTGCTACAGGCTCTGTTTTCCAACCGACCATCTCAGGAACAGAGCCAGGGCCCTTTTGAAAAAGATCTGGACTTGAAGCACTCCCTCAGCTCAGCAAGACAACTTAACCCCTGAACTGCCAGCAGGGTCTGGGATGCAATACAGAACTAGGTGTTGCTTGCCTTAAAGTAATTTGAGGCTTATATTCTCAGGCTCATTAATTTGCACAATAAAAATGTCTTGTTTTATACAGAACTGCATTAAAACAAACTGATATAAAACACATTTTCTTTAAATATGCATAGTGTATATATTATCAATTTAGCACTGCATTCAAAGTGTCAGCATTCAAAATGAATGTTTTTTAAGCATTTAACTGGGCCATAGTACAAGCCACTGAGCTGCTGTTCGGTCCTGCAAGATTGCTTCTTTTTCTGTATGTACAGTGTCTGTAAACTGTAAACATATCCATATAATACTAATAAGTAATTTAAACACAATTCATTTGAAGTTTACACAACTCTACACATGCTCATCTTTATAAGGATGCACATTTCTATTGATAATCCCTTTCTAGCACTGACTCTGTTTTAGGAAACTTTGGTAAATAACATCATATATATTTGTAGCCTATAATGGGATTAAAATAGCGTTTGCTTGCACTCTGTAATTACTGTTAACTGGTATTATGGACTGATCTGGAAGCCTGGCAAATAGAAAAGCAAAACCGGTGCCCCTGTCTTGATCTCTACGCTCGGCAGTACACTTCCATTTAGTTACAGTGATGCCAGATTACAGGCATACTGCATATTGCAGAAGACAAGTAATTAATTAAAGGAACATTGTACTATAAAATTGTCTTTATGTTAATATGTTTCCAACGACTTGTTATACCAGCGGCAGAGTATAAATAATAAATGAGAGTTTATTCCTTTAGGTTTATTTTTTGCATTTGAAATAGTTGTTTTTGTTCTTTGAAACCACAACCAATCAAAATAGGCTGATTTCGCAAGGAAATCAGATATCCTTAGTTTATTACTTTCTGTACACACACATGCTACTTTAGTATATAAACAAAGGCCCAATACTTAGAACAATTGAAAATTAACATTTTATTGCTTAGCTCGTCTACCTCCTACTGGGACTGTAATTTCTTCTGCTGGCTATGTTTACACAGATTTTCTTTCAGAATAGATAGGGATACTAAAGGAAAATCAGTTATATCAAATGCTGAAATAAAGTAAAAGGAGCTATTTACAAACCATTTAATATACTCCAGCAGGTAAGACTGCTGCTCCATAACTGGTCCGCTGCCTCTGAGGCTGCAGTCTGCAATCCGCCCAATCCTATACGATCGGGCTGATTGACACCCCCTGCTAGCAGCCGATTGGCTGCGAATCTGCAGGGGATGGCATTGCACAAGCAGTTCTGGTGAACTGCTTGTGCAATGTTAAATGCCGACAGCGTAGGCTGTACAGTGCATCATGTCGGACAGACATTGATAAATCTGCCCCATATAGCTTAAGGAAGGGGAAACTTTTTCCCGAAACGTCACTGCACAAGTAAAGAGATTTGAAAAGACCAGAGAGTGCAAGCCTGTGGTTATTTACTATATATATATGTTTGTATATGAGTATATGTATGTGTGTAATGTTTGTAAATATGTGTGTGTATATATGTACATATATATGTGCAGTGTTTTAAAATTATACCTTAATACAAAACCATATTTTAATATATGAAATACTCCTCTATTTGACCTTCGGCTTAGCAATACCCAACATGAATTTTTCAGCGTGCCCCCCATAGAAGTCTGTTGAGGGATTTAGTGTACCCACACATGACATGCAGATGTTATCAAGCCCTGCCCCTAACCTTTTCTCAAGTGCTAATTTATTACTTTTAGATTGTGATATAAGAGCAAAAATAAAATTACTGTTGAATGCACTCAATCAATGTTAGCGCACAATAGTGCTAGTATTTTTGTGCTCCACTTGTAATTTGGGCAATATTGTACTGAGAAGAGATCTATACCTTTTTTATTTAAGTAGTTCAGCTACTCTTTGAATCTGTATTTCTAACAGACATAAATAGATATATTGCTAGATATAGATTTGATATTAGTTTCAGGGATCACCAAAAATGATGTGCTTCCTGTTGTCTTATTTGTTCATAGGAACTGAACATTAATTTAACCCCTTATTTGAAAAGGATTAACATGAATTGGAGGTTACATAATAGATATAATAGATCAGACATTATGAAGTGCACAACTGTTACCTTATGAACTGTGTTTGCTTAATTAATATGTTTCTTTAAATGTTTATCTATTATTGTTATTCATGTATGATAATTTCTAGAAATAATATGAAATTTAAAATAATACATTTAGCAATGATTTACTGTATTTTGATATTGCAGGATTCTGCCACCTCACCATGCTGGGAGGGGGGGATTCTACCAGAAGGTGCAAAAAGTCCTCATCTGAACTCAGAGATCAGACCTCACATTTTTTAAGTAGGATGGAAGAATGACAAAGTCAGAGAGGCAGATGTGGCAGAGAGCACTGGAAGGAAAATGATAAGTTGAGAAGTGCAAAAGAATTCAAAGTTGTAAGTCAAACAGAAAAAAATATGATTGAGGGCTGAAAAAATGTGGATAGCATCAACCATCAACAAACATTTATAAATTATAAGCAGCGGTATAAAATCCTTTTAAATCCACATGCATAATTGTATGCAAAACCTTACACAGGGTTAAAGAGCATGTTGCAACATTATCCAGCAATGATAATAATGGTAAGATAAGAGAGGCCCAGTCCTTTAAAAAATACTCTCCTCAAGCCAGACCCAGTTGGCTATGTGGACATTTAAACAATGGAATATCCCTTATGTCGTTCACCCTCCCAATCTTCCCCATATGAGGTCCAACCACTGTGTCAGCAGTTTTCCACGCACCCCATGGTTCCATGTTTGAAGAGCCAACCCCCCCCTCCCATATTATATGCAGTATAACAAAAATTCAGGGCACATACAGAGACAGGGAGAAAGAGATATGAAGAGTGAACAGCTTGCTATTTTGGCAACAAGACAACCCAAATTATGTTATGTTAGCAAAAGGAAACCAAGACTTCGGAGGAGTTATTCCAGCTTGTTTGGGGAATGGAGTCTCGTGAAGAATGGGGAACTGGATATGTTATTTGTCTTAATTTAGATCAATTTGAAATGATGATGATAATTACAGATCTGCACTCTAAGTTTCTCTATATAGTGACAGATCTTTTTATCCTTCGCTCTCGGGACCCTTCTTGCTTTTCTCCTTATATCATAAACTCTGTGAAAATCTATGGCTGTTACAGGAAATGGCATCCCCCATCTTATACCTCCTTTCATCTTACTGTAGGTGGTGAAACAGCGATCATATTAAGTGGAGACCCTCCTTTCTTCTAGGAATGTAAACTTGGTGGGAAAGCTTTAATATTCAGAGACAACATGTAGATGTCTTGGGAATGTTTAGTATTCAGAGAGAACATATGTTTATTTTTGGATCACTGTATTTTCTCGTAGTGAGAGAAACAGAATCTAAGTCTTGTGACTCTATATCCTCTATCTCAATCAGATATACCATGTTCCATACTTTAATTCTCTTTGTGTCTACCGTCTACAAGGTTAATATTTAAATGTGACCACTGGGTTAGAATGAGGGCTAATAATGCAGCTCTCTTACCCAGCCAAGGTGTTGAGAGGAAAAGATGAGAGTTAAAAGGGATAAAAAAAAAAACAACAAATTTTTTCACTATAGTGAAATGCAAATTTCCTCAATTTGGGCAAGATTACAAGTCAAGCGTCAAATCAGTTGCGAAATCACTGCACGTGTTATGACTTTTTCGCATTTGGGGTTGCGCAGCTATTACAAGTTGCAAAACAATTTGGTGTAGTGGCCAAAATTGTGGAAAACGTTTGGAAAAAGTGTATTTTTGAGGTTTGATAGCGCATAACACCACTTGATTTTTGAGTAATACTATAAAATTATATATTAATGGAAAGATAATTTAATCAAGAATGGAATGCAATAACTTTTATAAAGGATTTTTTTATTAGATCAGCAGTTATAAAGAAGAAAACTGAAATACAGAAAAAATGATATATACAAAAATTCTCAACATGTCAGTTAATACTTAGTTGGGTAACCATTAGCGTTAATTACGGCCTTACAATGCCTTCCCATGGAGTGAACCACGTTTTTTAGTTCAGCAGCTGTTATAATGTGAAACCTAGATTGAATTATTACTTAAAGTGTCAGTAAACCTAAAATATAATGTTATATAATTCTGCACATAGTGCAGAATTATATAACATTATATTAGTGCTATCGTTATAAACCCTTTTATTACCTTTTAATTTTTTTAAAATATGCCAGTTTTTCAGACCCGCTCTCTGTACTCTGCTGAGCGGGTCTGTTTTTATTCCACAGCGCATCGGGCCAGCTGTATTGTCACAGCCCGGCCCGACCGCGCCATAACACTAAGTGCAGCTCGCTCCTGCTGTCAGACAGATGTGCAGAATTATATAACATTATATTTTAGGTTTACTGTCCCTTTAATTGGGTTTTATTGCTGGGTTGTTTCTGACTAACAAGTTTCTTTAGTCGGCTCCATAGATTTTCGATTGGGTTAAGGTCTAGGCTATTCCCAGGCCATTCCCAGGCCATCTTGAAAACACTTTTTGCACAAAGCAGAAACATGACATGGAGCTGAATCCTGTTGAAATATAAATGCTTTATTATCTTGAAAAATATCACTTACGGAAGGCTTCAGTTTGGGCTCAAGTATTTAATTTATGTTTTTTTGGGCATTTATATTCCCATTAATCACACAAATTCCGCCCACACCTTCATGCAACCCCAGATCATAACACTAACTGGGTGTTTCATGGTACGTGTAATGCAATCAGGATACAAATCTTCTCTGATTCTTCTCCTTACGTATTTTATGCCATCACTACCAAACAGGGAGATTTTGGTCTCATCACTCCAAATAACACTGTCCCATTGTTCCGCTGTCCAGTTAACATGGGTTTTAGCACAGTTTAATCTTTTCAACCTTTGTTTGATAGATAAAAATGGCTTTTCTCATGGAATTATAGCATTTAGACCAAATTCCTGCAGTCTGCGCCGAACAGTCCTTGCACTCAACTTCACATTGCATTGCGCCATTTCCTCTTGTATACACCTAGATGATTTTCTTCTGTCACGTAGGCACAGTCTCTCAATTCTTCTATCATCACTGCTGTTGTGCAACTTTTCCTGCCTTTACCAGTCTGGTTTTGTAGTGACTGTCTCCTTATACCGCTTCAAAAATTTAGAAATGCCACCTTTGGTTAAGTTTCCAATATTTCTTCTAAATTCTTCATAACTGCAACCTTGTTCACTTAATAGTACTATTTTAGATAGCTTTCTGGGTGACCAGTCAACTCTTTGTGCCCTTTTCTTTAATTTTATTACGTTTTACAAGCTCACTAAATGAAAGAACACAACAAAAACCAACCAACTTGATAGCAATCACATAACACACTGACAAAATGTCCTCCTCTCAGCTCCAATACATGACATCAATAGCTGAATCCTGCTGTGACCTGATTGGCTCATTGCCAAAACAACCTGACACCGAATTGGCTCTCTAAACACTCATGCTCATTGGCTACATTCAAATGAAGGAAAGCTACTTCATATCAACATAAGAAAGTTGTGCTTCCTTGTTCAGGTTATTTGTCTATAACTTTTCCTAGAATACAGATAACTTTGTTACATTACATTCTTGATTAAATTATCTTTCCATTGATATATAATTTTATGGTATTACTAAAAGTGGTGTTATGAATCATCAAATCTCAAAAATACACTTTTTCCAAATGGTTTCTACAATTTTGTCCACTACTGTAGTTTGTGCACGTGTTAAGCCGTGTAATGAAAACTGTGAAACCATGTGCGCGTTCATGTATTCCCCATAGAAGTCAATGGAGAAAACAAATAGAATAAAAAAACAGAATTTATGCTTACCTGATAAATTACTTTCTCTTGCGGTGTATCCAGTCCATGGCTTCATCCTTTACTTGTGGGATATTCTCATTCCCTCCAGGAAGTGGCAAAGAGAGCACACAGCAGAGCTGTCCATATAGCTCCCCCTCTAGCTCCTCCCCCCAGTCATTAGACCAAAGGTTAGGAAGAAAAAGGAGAAACCATAGGGTGCAGTGGTGACTGTAGTTTAAACAAAAATTTTTTTACCTGACTTAAAGGGCCATAATACCCAAATGTTTAAACACTTGAAAGTGATGCAGCATAGCTGTAAAAAGCTGTCTAGAAATTATCACCTGAACATCTCTATGTAAAAAAGAAAGATATTTTACCTCAAAAGTTCTTCAGTAGCCACCTCCCATTGTAAAGGATTTCTAAGCAGCATTTTAGTGTGTCTGTCCTAGGACAGCAGAAGGGATGAGCATTGTGCACTCTCATATTATTTCACCAATCAGGTAAAGGAAGCTTACTATGAAATCTCATGAGAGTTAAGTCAAATCTCATGAGATCACAGTAAAAGAGTTCATGACCTCAGCACTGCTGATGCTGATTGGCTGCTGTTCATTTCTTCACTTTTTTTAATTTTTTTACCTGCAGCTGGCTGCAGCTGAGTATAACTTTTTACACAGAACTTACTCTGCTGAGCTGAGGAGATTGTGAGGTAAAATATCTTCCTTTTTTACATAGAGATGCTCAGGTGATATTTTCCTGTCAGCTTTTTACAGTTATACTGCATCAGTTTCAAGTGATTTAGCATATGAGTATTATGTCCCTTTAAATGCCAGGGCGGGCCATGGACTGGATACACCGCAAGAGAAAGTAATTTATCAGGTAAGCATTAATTCTATTTTCTCTTGCAAGGTGTATCCAGTCCACGGCTTCATCCTTTACTTGTGGGATACCAATACCAAAGCTTTAGGACACGGATGAAGGGAGGGAACAAGACAGCTACCTAAACAGAAGGCACCACTGCTTGCAAAACCTTTCTCCCAAAAATAGCCTCTGAAGAAGCAAAAGTATCAAATTTGTAAAATTTGGCAAAAGTATGCAGTGTGAAGACCAAGTCGCTGCCTTACAAATCTGTTCAACAGAAGACTCATTTTTGAAAGCCCATGTGGAAGCCACTGCTCTGGTAGAATGAGCAGTAATTCTTTCAGGAGGCTGCTGGCCAGCAGTCTCATAGGCCAAACGGATGATGCTTTTCAGCCAAAAGGAAAGAGAGGTCGCAGTCGCTTTCTGACCTCTCCTCTTACCAGAATAGATAACAAACAAGGAAGATGTTTGTCTGAAATCCTTAGTTGCTTGTAAATAGAACTTTAAAGCACGAACTACATCAAGATTGTGTAACAGACGTTCCTTCTTCGAAGAAGGATTAGGACACAGAGAAGGAACAACTATTTCCTGGTTAATATTCTTGTTAGAAACAACTTTAGGAAGAAAACCAGGCTTGGTACGCAAAACTACCTTATCTGCGTGAAACACCAGGTAAGGTAAATCACACTGTAAGGCAGATAATTCTGAAACTCTTCGAGCAGAAGAGATAGCTACTAAAAACAAAACTTTCCAAGATAACAACTTAATCTCTATGAAATGTAAAGGTTCAAACGGAACCCCTTGAAGAACTGAAAGAACTAGATTTAGACTCCATGGCAGAGCCACAGGTTTATAGACAGGCTTGATTCTGACTAAAGCCTGAGCAAACGCTTGAACGTCTGGTACCTCTGCCAGACGCTTGTGTAAAAGGATAGACAGAGCAGATATTTGTCCTTTTAAGGAACTAGCTGACAAACCTTTCTCCAATCCTTCTTGGAGAAAGGACAATATCCTGGGAATCCTAATCTTACTCCATGAGTAACCCTTGGATTCACACCAACAAAGATATTTCCGCCATATCTTATGGTAAATTTTCCTGGTGACAGACTTTCTAGCCTGAATCAGAGTATCTATAACTGACTCAGAGAACCCACGCTTTGATAGAATTAAGCGTTCAATCTCCAAGCAGTCAGACGTAGAGAAACTAGATTTGGATGCTTGAACGGACCCTGTATTAGAAGATCCTGCCTCATTGGCAGTGTCCATGGTGGGACAGATGACATGTCCACTAGGTCTGCATACCAAGTCCTGCGTGGCCACGCAGGCGCTATCAGAATCACCGAAGCCTTCTCCTGCTTGATTCTGGCGACCAGACGCGGGAGGAGAGGAAACGGTGCAAAAACATAAGCCAGATTGAAGTACCAAGGCGCTGCTAGAGTATCTATCAATACCGCCTTGGGGTCCTAGAACCTGGACCCGTAGAGAGGAAGTTTGGCGTTCTGACGGGACGCCATCAGATTCAATTCTGGAGTGCCCCATAGCTGAGTCAGCTGGGCAAATACCTCCGGGGGAAGTTCCCACTCCCCCGGGTGAAAAGTCTGACGACTTAGAAAATCCGCCTCCCAGTTGTCTACTCCTGGGATGTGAATTGCTGAGAGATGGCAGGAGTGATCCTCCGCCCACCTGATTATTTTGGTTACTTCCGTCATCACTAGGGAACTCTTTGTTCCCCCCTGATGATTGACGTAAGCTACAGTCATGATGTTGTCAGACTGAAATCTGATGAATTTGGCCGCAGCTAGTTGAGACCATGCCTGAAAAGCGTTGAATATCGCCCTCAGTTCCAGAATGTTTATCGGGAGAAGCGTTTCTTCCCGAGACCATAAGCCCTGAGCTTTCAGGGAGTCCCAGACCGCACCCCAGCCTAACAGACTGGCGTCGGTCGTTACAATGACCCACTCTGGCCTGCGGAAACATATTCCCTGAGACAGGTGGTCCTGAGACAACCACCAGAGAAGAGAATCTCTGGTCTCCTGGTCCAACTGAATTTGAGGAGACAAATCTGCATAATCCCATTTCCACTGTTTGAGCATGCATAGTTGCAGTGGTCTGAGGTGTATCCGAGCAAAAGGGACTATGTCCATTGCCGCTACTATTAATTCGATTGCCTCCATGCACTGAGCTACAGATGGCCGAGGAATGGAATAAAGAACTCGGCAAGTAGTTAAAAGTTTCAACTTTCTGACCTCCGTCAGAAATATTTTAATTTCTACTGAATCTATTAGTGTTCCTTGGAAGGGAACCCTTGTGAGTGGGGACAGAGAACTCTTTTTGATGTTCACCTTCCACCCGTGAGACCTCAGAAAGGCCAATACAATCTCTGTGTGAGCCTTGGCTCTGTGAAAGGACGGCGTCTGAATTAAGATGTCGTCCAAATAAGGTGCCACTGCTATGCCCCGCGGTCTTAGAACTGCCAGAAGGGACCCTAGCACTTTTGTGAAAATTCTGGGAGCAGTGGCTAAACTGAATGGAAGAGCCACGAACTGGTAATCCTTGTCTAGGAAAGCGAACCTGAGGAACTGATGATGATCTTTGTGGATAGGGATATGCAGGTACGCATCCTTTAGATCCACGGTAGTCATATATTGACCTTCCTGGATCATAGGTAAGATTGTCCAAATGGTCTCCATCTTGAATGATGGGACTCTGAGGAATCTGTTTAGAATTTTTAGATCCAGGATTGGTCTGAAAGTTTCTTCTTTTTTGGGAACCACAAACAGGTTTGAGTAAAAACCCAGACCTTGTTCTGCAATTGGAACTGGGTATATCACTCCCATCGTATGTAGATCTTCTAC
This sequence comes from Bombina bombina, assembly GCF_027579735.1. Lineage (NCBI taxonomy): Eukaryota > Metazoa > Chordata > Amphibia > Anura > Bombinatoridae > Bombina > Bombina bombina. The sequence continues at coordinate 629,002,938 of NC_069499.1, read as the reverse complement.
ACAGCGTAAGAACGCCTCTTTCTTTGTCTGGTCTGTAGGCAGACGAGAAATGTGGAACCTTCCCCTTGGAGGGGAGTCCTTGAATTCTAGAAGATATCCCTGGGTAACAATCTCTAATGCCCAGGGATCGTGAACATCTCTTGCCCAGGCCTGAGCGAAGAGAGAGAGTCTGCCCCCTACTAGATCCGGTCCCGGATCGGGGGCTACCCCTTCATGCTGTCTTGGTAGCAGCTGCAGGCTTTTTGGCCTGTTTAGGCTTCCAGGTTGCCTTGGGCTGTGAAGCATTACCCTCTTGCTTTGCAGCTGTAGAGGCTGAAGTCGGACCGCTCCTGAAGTTACGAAAGGAACGAAAATTAGCTTTGTTTCTAGCCTTAAAGGGCTTGTCCTGAGGGAGAGCATGGCCCTTTCCCCCGGTGATTTCTGAAATAATCTCTTTCAATTCTGGCCCGAAAAGGGTCTTTCCCTTGAAAGGGATATTTAATAATTTGGATTTTGACGACACATTGGCCGACCATGACTTGAGCCAAAGCACTCTGCGCGCCATAATGGCGAAACCTGAATTTTTTGCCGCTAACTTAGCTAATTGCAAGGCGGCGTCTGTGATAAAAGAATTAGCCAGCTTTAGAGCCTTAATTCTATCCATAATTTCGTCATATGAGGTCTCCGTCTGGAGCGACTCCTCCAGCGCCTCAAACAAGAAAGCCGCTGCAGTAGTTACAGGAATAATGCAGGCAATAGGTTGGAGAAGGAAACCTTGTTGAACAAAAAATTTCTTAAGTAAACCTTCAAATTTTTTATCCATCCATCTTTAAAAGCACAACTGTCTTCAATTGGTATGGTTGTGCGCTTAGCAAGTGAAGAAACAGCCCCCACTACCTTAGGGACCGTCTGCCACGAGTCCCGCCTGGGGTCAGTTATGGGGAACATTTTCTTAAAAATAGGAAGGGGGGAACAAAAGGGACACCTGGTCTATCCCACTCCCTAGTAACAATATCCGCAACCCTTTTAGGGATCGGAAATGCATCAGTGTATACAGGGACCTCTAGGTACTTGTCCATTTTACACAATTTCTCTGGGACCACCATAGGATCACAATCATCCAGAGTGGCTAATACTTCCCTGAGCAATACGCGGAGGTGTTCCAGTTTAAGTTTAAATGCTAATGAATCTGACTGTGCCTGATGAGAAACCTTTCCTGAGTCGGAAATTTCTCCCTCAGACATCAAATCCCTCACCCCCACTTCGGAGTGTTGTGAGGGTACATCAGATAAGGCTACCAAAGCTTCAGACTGCTCATAATCTGTTCTTAAAACAGAGCTATCGCGCTTTGCAGGAAAAACTGGCAGTTTGGATAGAAAGGCCGCAAGGGAATTATCCATGACTGTCGCTAGTTGTTGCAATGTAATAGGGGCAGACGCACTAGAGTTACTAGGCATCGCTTGAGCGGGTGTAACTGGTTGTGACACATGGGGAGAGGTAGGCGGACTATCCTCATTACCTTCAGTCTGAGAATCATCTAGGGCCACACTTTTAAGTGCAACAATATGATCTTTAAAGTGTATAGACATATTAGTGCAATTGGGACACATTCTGAGAGGGGGTTCCACCATGGCTTCTAAACACATTTAACAAGGATTTTCCTTAGTGTCAGACATGTTTAACAGACTAGTAGCATACACAAGCAGGCTTGGAAAACACTTTACTCAAATAAAAAACACAATTTGAAAAACGTTACTGTGCCTTTAAGAAATAAAAAGAGCACACAATTTTACAAAACAGTGAAAAATGCACCAATCCTTTTGAAATTTTCACAGTATGTACCTAAGGCTTTAATATGATTGCACAGCAAGTTTCAGAACGATTAACCCCTTAATGCCCAAACCGGAGCAGCCTAAAGCCAACAACCGGTTAATTAACTACAGCATCTTTCCACAGCTTACTGCTGTGGCCCTACCTGCCCTTAGGGATCAGTTTTGGGGAAATAAAGCTTCTTCTAGGCCCTCAATCAGCAGCTGGACCCTCCATGTGAAGCAGCATGAAATAGTCTTTCAATTCTAACTGCGCATCTGAGGCGCAATTTTAGGCCCCTCCCACTCTACTCCGGAGTTGTGAAGCCTAGAAAAATCACTTCTAAGTGACTAAATTTATGCCATGTGGATAATAACCCCAGTAAAACACTCCAAAGTGCTTAAAAAGGTGTCTCCAACGAGAATTTCTTAAATAAATAATCGATTGCCCTGCATTAGTGTCAACCAGCCTATTTAGCCCTGTCATGTAAGCATTCAATTCTATACTAAGTCTCAGAACATAGCTTACCCTCCCCACATGGGGATCTTGTCAGTCTTCTAGCATTATCTCAGTCTTGTCTATAAATAAATGACTGAACATAGCTCATTGCAGTCAAGACTGCAAACTGTTCCCCCCAACTGAAGTTTTCTGGTACTCCTCAGTCCTGTGTGGGAACAGCAGTGGATTTTAGTTACAACATGCTAAAATAATTTTCCTCTCAGCAGAATTCTTCATCACTTTTCTGCTAGAGAGTAAATAGTACAAACCGGTACCATTTAAAAATAACAAACTCTTGATTGAAGATATAAAACTACAAATCTAACACCACATTCACTTTACCCTCCCGTAGAGAGACCCTAGTGCTTAGAGCCGGCAAAGAGAATGACTGGGGGGTGGAGCTAGAGGGGGAGCTATATGGACAGCTCTGCTGTGTGCTCTCTTTGCCACTTCCTGTAGGGAATGAGAATATCCCACAAGTAAAGGATGAAGCCGTGGACTGGATACACCTTGCAAGAGAAAACACAAAAACATATTCTCCTCGAAAAGTGTACATGAAAATGTAAATATTTCATATTGCGAAAATGATTTTGCAACTGAATATGTTATATTTATTTATAAATAAATATTTCTCTAGATATGTGATGATTTTTGGACTGATATATATATATTTATTGCAAGATATGTATATGAATATATATATATATATATATATATGTCTAGATATCTTGAGATCTATATGCGAATATCTCTTTGAAAATCCCTCTGAGATATAGTTTAATGTGCATAAGATTGTAATGTAAAATATTTTCATTATTTCCATAGTTAAACATATCTCTATACATATAAATGAATGTTTCTCTATGTATGTGTATATATGTCAATGTAAAATAACTGCGTCTGCTTTTTTTTCTAACACCTGAGATCTTGTAACTTTGAACCCTTATAACTTTTGTGGGCAATATTTTTTTTTAAATCATTTTTATTAGACAGTGTTAATATGAATGTAACTGAACTTTGTAATGTATTTGTTTTGTGTATCTCTTATGTTTCGCAAAACTGTTAACTACAGATCTTCGAGCGCGGAAAGGATTGTTGTGTAAAATGCTAATGCAAACTATCGCGATTTTTCAAGACTTGTAATACCAGCGCAATGGAAATTTATTGCGAAAAGACCACATCATGCACAGACAACTCATAACTATATATATATATATATATATATATATGGCGCTTAGCATCAGCAATATTTTGAAGTTAATAATTATGCTGATGACATTGTAATATTAAACAATTACTTTGTCTTACTGTTGGAGGAAGAAGATCCATAGTCCATGGTTCCCTCTCTGCCATTGTGAGGTGTGCCCCCATAATCCCTTCTCTCTTTGTCATTCTGTCTTCTTGTGGTGTGTGTAACAAACTCCCTGCCACACATCTATATGTTTTACATGTCACTCCATGTCACATAACTTTCATTTTTTGATTGTGTCAGTGGCAGGACATACTTCATGGCACATAGCTTCTTTGTGTCACATTTATCACTAATGGTATAGTTAGTATAGAAATGGACCCAGTTACAAGCTCTGATCAAGCATCTAGGTATCTAATCAGCAAATAGAAAAACACTAGTAGCTTAAAGGGGCATTATGCTCAGGAATTAATTGCAAGAAAAACAGAATTTATGCTTACCTGATAAATTACTTTCTCTTGTGGTGTATCCAGTCCACGGATTCATCCTTTACTTGTGGGATATTCTCATTCCCTACAGGAAGTAGCAAAGAGAGCACACAGCAAAGCTGTCCATATAGCTCCCCCTCTAGCTCCACCCCCCCAGTCATTCGACCAAAGGTTAGGAAGAAAAAGGAGAAACCATAGGGTGCAGTGGTGACTGTAGTTTAAACAAAACATTTTTTACCTGACTTTAAATGCCAGGGCGGGCCGTGGACTGGATACACCGCAAGAGAAAGTAATTTATCAGGTAAGCATAAATTCTGTTTTCTCTTGCAAGGTGTATCCAGTCCACGGATTCATCCTTTACTTGTGGGATACCAATACCAAAGCTTTAGGACACGGATGAAGGGAGGGAACAAGACAGGTACCTTAAACGGAAGGCACCACTGCTTGCAAAACCTTTCTCCCAAAAATAGCCTCCGAAGAAGCAAAAGTATCAAATTTGTAAAATTTGGCAAAAGTATGCATTGAAGACCAAGTCGCTGCCTTACAAATCTGTTCAACAGAACATTTTTGAAAGCCCATGTGGAAGCCACTGCTCTGGTAGAATGAGTAGTAATTCTTTCAGGAGGCTGCTGGCCAGCAGTCTCATAGGCCAAACGGATGATGCTTTTCAGCCAAAAGGAAAGAGAGGTAGCAGTCACTTTCTGACCTCTCCTCTTACCAGAATAGATAACAAACAAGGAAGATGTTTGTCTGAAATCCTTAGTTGCTTGTAAATAGAACTTTAAAGCACGAACTACATCAAGATTGTGTAATAGACATTCCTTCTTCGAAGATGGATTAGGACACAGAAAAGGAACAACTATTTCCTGGTTAAGATATCCAGTGTAAGGGCGCACCACAGAGACACTTAGTCCAATTTAAAAGTTACTTTTCTTTATTTCGGCACAAGTGTAAAAGCATAAAGTAAGGCACGCAGGCCCAGCAGGCTCACAGGTAAAAACATAACACAGGTGTGTCAGATAGTCAAGCAGACATGTTTCGTGAGCATGCTCACTTGTTCACTGCATGTTAGGCTAGTCTGACACACCTTTACTTATACCACGATTTTAAAGACACAGTATGATTTAGAGTAATTTATGCCATGGTATAATTAACTAAGGACCCTAAACAGTATACAAGAGTTTATAAATACTATAAATCAAACAGATGTAAATCAAGCAAAAATGTAAACCTGTTATTCATAATAATTAAATACTTCTGTTAAATGTTTCTAGAGAGGATGTTTATTTCTGTCTGCAATTGTAAAATTTATGTATACCTCTCCCTCTGTATGAATTATTTTAACACATATCAAAAAGATAATTAGTCCTACTTTAAACCTTTGGAATTTATTGTCAATAAGAGGAATATATAAATCCTATAAGGGGATATTTTATAAAGGTCTGTGATTACATGCATAAGAAGAAATGCTGTTATTAAGTGAATAAATCAAGGTCCCTCCTCATATTTAAACCTAAGGGGTTACTTGTCTTAAGGGAAAAAATCCAATAGACCTCTCGTTTATTTAGTTTATCCTCCCTGTTGCCTCCTCTTCTCCAATGGGGTACATGATCAATTCCCTGTAAAATTAAACTAGACATGTCTGAATCATGAAGACTTTTAAAGTGTCTTGAAATTGGAGTGTCAGATTTCTCATCTTTCCCAGAACGTAAGTGTTCTAGGAACCTGTCTTTGATGGGGCGCTTCGTTTTACCAACATACTGACAATTGCAAATTGTGCATGTCAAAAGATAAACCACATGTGTGGTGTTACAGTTGATAAAAAAATTTATCTTGTGATCATTTTTTGTTGTACTAGAGTGAAAAGTATTACCCTCTAAAGCATGTTCACAGGTTGTGCAATCCTTTCTTCTGCATTTATAAAAGCCTTTCTTTCCTTGGAGCCAATTAGTGTTAGTTTTATTTTTATTCATTACATCAGATGGTGATAGATGATTGGCTAAGGTTTTACCTCTCCTAGGTATAAAGTTTATTCCCTGCTGCACTATCTCCTTCAGAATGGGATCTGTGTATAGAATGGGAACACTTTCCCTTATTATGTCACAGATTTTGTAGTAATCTGTACTGTAGGTGGTTATAAATTTAGGTGCAGTAGTCATGACTTGCTTTTCTTTCTTTTTATATTTGAGAAAATGTTCTCTAGGGATGTCTTTTATACTCTCTTTAGCTTCATCTAGAATATCATCAGTGTAGCCTCTTTGTCTTAATCTATTGGTGATTAAATTACTGTTTTCCTCATATTGTTCTTCATTGGTACAATTTCTTCTAGCCCTAATGTATTCCCCCTTAGGGATGCCCTTAAGTACATGTTTGGGATGGCAAGATTTAAATGACAGTAGTGTGTTGCCTGCAGTGGGCTTTCTGTAAAGACTGGTTTCAATTTTATTCTCTGTCATATTGGCAGAGATTTTTAAGTCTAGGAAATTAATAGTTTCTGCATTGTTTTCTCCTACAAATCTGATTCCATCGTCATTGTGATTCATGAATTCACAAAAGGAATCTGCTTCAGATTTACTGCCCTCAAATATAAAAAACAGGTCATCAATATACCTATAAAAGTGCTTTATTTTATTCCTGAATGGATTTCTTTCTCCAAAGACGTGGCGCAGCTCCCACCACCCCATAAAGAGGTTGGCATAGGAGGGGGCAAACTTTGCCCCCATAGCTGTGCCACGCCTCTGGAGAAAGAATTTTCCTGGTTAATATTCTTGTTAGAAACAACTTTAGGAAGAAAACCAGGCTTGGTACGCAAAACTACCTTATCTGCGTGGAACACCAGGTAAGGTGAATCACACTGTAAGGAAGATAATTCTGAAACTCTTCAAGCAGAAGAGATAGCTATCAAAAACAAAACTTTCCAAGATAACAACTTAATGTCTATGGAATGTAAAGGTTCAAATGGAACCCCTTGAAGAACTAAAAGAACTAGATTCAAACTCAATGGCAGAGCCACAGGTTTATAGACAGGCTTGATTCTGACTAAAGACTGAGCAAACGCTTGAACGTCTGGTACCTCTGCCAGACGCTTGTGTAACAGGATAGACAAAGCAGATATTTGTCCTTTTAAGGAACTAGCTGACAATCCTTTCTCCAGTCCTTCTTGGAGAAAGGACAATATCCTGGGAATCTTAATCTTACTCCATGAGTAACCCTTGGATTCACACCAACAAAGATATTTCTGCCATATCTTATGGTAGATTTTCCTGGTGACAGGCTTTCTAGCCTGAATCAGAGTATCTATAACTAACTCAGAGAACCCACACTTTGATAGAATTAAGCGTTCAATCTCCAAGCAGTCAGACGTAGAGAAACTAAATTTGGATGCTTGAACGGACCCTGTACTAGAAGATCCTGCCTCATTGGCAGTGTCCATGGTGGGACAGATGACATGTCCGCTAGGTCTGCATACCAAGTCCTGTGTGGCCACGCAGGCGCTATCAGAATCACTGAAGCCTTCTCCTGCTTGATTCTGGCAACCAGACGCGGGAGGAGAGGAAACGGTGGAAAAACATAAGCCAGATTGAAGGACCAAGGTGCTGCTAGAGCATCTATCAATACCACCTTGGGATCCCGGGACCTGGACCCATAGAGAGGAAGTTTGGTGTTCTGACGGGACGCCATCAGATCCAACTCTGGGGTGCCCCATAGCTGAGTCAGCTGGGCAAATACCTACTCCTGGGATGTGAATTGCTGAGAGATGGCAGGAGTGATCCTCCGCCCACCTGATTATTTTGGTTACTTCCATCATCGCTAGGGAAATCTTTTTTCCCCCCTGATGATTGACGTAAACTACAGTCGTGATGTTGTCCGACTGAAATCTGATGAATTTGGCCGCCGCTAGCTGAGGCCATGCCTGAAGAGCGTTGAATATCGCCCTCAGTTCCAGAATGTTTATCGGGAGAAGAGATTCTTCCCGAGACCATAAGCCCTGAGCTTTCAGGGAGTCCCAGACCGCACCCCAGCCTAACAGACTGGCGTCGGTCATTACGATGATCCACTCTGGGCCTGCGGAAACATATTCCTTGAGACAGGTGATCCTGAGACAACCACCAGAGAAGAGAATCTCTGGTCTCCTGGTCCAACTGAATTTGAGGAGACAAATCTGCATAATCCCCATTCCACTGTTTGAGCATGCATAGTTGCAGTGGTCTGAGGTGTATCCGAGCAAAAGGGACTATGTCCATTGCCGCAACCATTAGTCCGATTGTCTCCATGCACTGAGCCACAGATGGCCGAGGAATGGAATAAAGAGCTTGGCAAGTAGTTAAGAGTTTTAGCTTTCTGACCTCCGTCAGAAATATTTTCATTTCTACCGAGTCTATCAGGGTTCCTAGGAATGGAACTCTTGTGAGGGGGGAGAGAGAACTCTTTTTGATGTTCACCTTCCACACGTGAGACCTCAGAAAGGCCAATACAATCTCTGTGTGAGACTTGGTTGTTTGGAAAGTTGACGCCTGAATTAAGATGTTGTCTAGGTAAGGCGCCACTGCTATGCCCCGCGGCTCTTCCAGTGGCCAACCCGAAAGGAAGAGCCACAAACTGAAAATGTTTGTCCAGAAAGGCGAACCTGAGAAACTGGTGATGATCTTTGTGGATAGGAATGTGCAGATACGCAACCTTTAGATCCACGGTAGTCATATATTGACCCTCCTAGATCATTGGTAAGATTGTCTGAATGGTCTCCATATTGAATGATAGGACTCTGAGGAATTTGTTTAGAATTTTGAGATCCAGGATTGGTCTGAAAGTTCCTTCTTTTTTTGGGAACCGGTTTGAGTAAAACCCCAGTCCTTGTTCTACAATTGGAACTGGGTGGATCACTCCCATTGTATGTAGATCTTCTACACAGCGTAAAAACACCTCTTTCTTTGTCTGATCTGTAGACAGATGAGAAATGTGGAACCTTTCCCTTGGAGGAGAGTCCTTGAATTCTAGAAGGTATCCCTGGGCTACAATCTCTAATGCCCAAGGATCGTGTACAACTAGATCCGGTCCCGGATCGGGGGCTACCCCTTCATGCTGTCTTGGTGGCAGCTGCAGGCTTTTTGGCCTGTTTACCCTTATTCCAGTCCTGGTAAGGTTTCCAGTTTGCCTTGGGCTGTGAAGCGTTACCCTCTTGCTTTGCAGCCGGAGAGGATGAAGGGGGGCCGTTCCTGAAATTGCGAAAGGAACGAAAATTAGCTTTGTTCTTTGTTTTAAAGGCTTTGTCCTGAGGGAGAGCATGGCCTTTTCCCCCCGGTGATATCTGAAATAATCTCTTTCAATTCAGGCCCGAATAGGGTCTTCCCTTTGAAAGGAATGTTCAAAAGCTTGGATTTAGACAACACATCGGCCGACCAGGACTTTATCCATAGCGCCCTGCACGCCAAAATGGTGAAACCTGAATTTTTCACCGCTAACTTAGCTATTTGGAAAGCGGCGTCAGTGATAAAAGAATTAGCTAGCTTTAGAGCCTTAATTCTATCCATAATTTCCTCATATGAGGTCTCCGTCTGGAGCGAGTCTTCCAGCGCCTCAAACCAGAAAGCAGCTGCAGTAGTTACAGGAATAATGCAGGCAATAGGTTGGAGAAGTAAACCCTCTAATTTTTTATCCATAGGGTCTTTAAAAGCACAACTGTCTTCAATTGGTCTGCCACGAGTCCCGCATGGGGTCAGATATGGGGAACATTTTCTTAAAAACAGGAGGGGGGACAAAAGGGACACCTGGCCTATCCCACTCCCTAGTAACGATATCCACAATCCTCTTAGGGACCGGAAACGCATCCGTGTAAACAGGGACCTCTAGGTACTCTAGGCACAATTTCTCTGGGATCACCAAAGGGTCACAGTCATCCAGAGTAGCTAATACCTCCCTAAGTAAAACACGGAGGTGTTCTAATTTAAATTTAAAAGCCAATGTATCTGAATCTGTCTGGGGAGGAACCCTTCCTGAATCAGAGACTTCTCCCTCAGACATCAAATCCCTCGCTCCCACTTCAGAGCGTTGTGAGGGTATATCGGATACGGCTACCAAAGCGTCAGAATGCTCATAATATGTTCTTAAAATGGAACTATGACGCTTTGCAGGTAACACGGGCAATTTAGATAAGAAGGCTGTAAGAGAATTATCCATGACTGCCGCTAAGTCTTGTAATGTAAAAGGGTTAGACATGCTAGAGGTACTAGGCGTCGCTTGCGCAGGCGTAACTGGTTGTAACACTTGGGGAGAGGCAGACGGGCTACCCTCGTTACCTTCAGTCTGAGAATCATCTTGGGCCACATTCTTAAGTGCAACAATATGATCTTTAAAGTGTATAGACATATCAGTACAAGTGGGACACATTCTGAGAGGGGGTTCCACCATGGCTTCTAAACACATTGAACAAGGATTTTCCTTAGTGTCAGACATGTTTAACAGACTAGTAGAGTACACAAACAGGCTTGGAATCACTTTAATCAAATAAAAAACACAATTTGAAAAAAACGTTACTGTGCCTTTAAGAGATAAAAAGAGCACACAATTTTACAAAACGGTGAAAAATGCAGCAATCTTTCTGAAATTTTCACAGTATGTAGTTAAAGCCTTAATAAGATTGCACCCCAAGTTTCAAAATGATTAACCACTTAATACCCAAACCGGAGCAGCCTAAAGCCAACACCTGGTTAAAGCCTTGCTGTGGCCCTACCTTCCCTTAGGGATCAGATTTGGGGGAATATAGCTTCTTTTAGGCCCTCAAACATCAGCAGGACCCTCCATGTGAAACAGCATGAACTTCTCTGCAATTCTTACTGTGCATCTGAGGCAATTAGGCCCCTCCCACTCTACTCCGGAGCTGTGAGGCCTAGTAAATCACTCCTAAGTGACTAAAAAACAGCCATGTGGTAATAACCCCAGAAAAAAACCCAAAAGGGCTTTCAAAGTGTCTTGCAAAACGATTTTTCCTTAGCCAAACAATCGATTGCCCTGAATAAGTGTCAATCAGTATATTAGCCCTATTATGTAAGCATTCAATTCCTTACTAAGTCTGTGAACATAGCTTACCCTCCCCTCATGGGGATATTGTCAGTCTCTTCTAGCATTATCTCAGTCTTGTCTAGAAATAAATGACTGAACATACCTTATTGCAGATCACCCTGCAAACTGTTCCCCCCAACTGAAGTTTTCTGGTACTCCCCAGTCCTGTGTGGGAAAAGCAGTGGATTTTAGTTACAACATGCTAAAATCATTTTCCTCTCAGCAGAAATCTTCATCACTTTTCTGCTCGAGAGTAAATAGTACAAACCGGTACCATTTAAAATAACAAACTTTTGATTGAAGATAATAAAACTACAATTCTAACACCACATTCACTTTACACTCCCGAGAGAGACCCTAGTGCTTTGAGCCAGCAAAGAGAATGACTGGGGGGTGGAGCTAGAGGGGGAGCTATATGGACAGCTTTGCTGTGTGCTCTCTTTGCTACTTCCTGTAGGGAATGAGAATATCCCACAAGTAAAGGATGAATCTGTGGACTGGATACACCTTGCAAGAGAAATCAAAGCTTTTCCACTCGTATCTTTTAGTGTAATGTCTAAAGGTTTATGAAACCAAAAAAATATATATATATATTTTGTGATTTAGACAGAGGGGCCGATTTATGAAAGTGCAAGCGGACATGATACGATGTAGCGCATCATGTCCGCCACACATCGATAAATGCCGACAGCATACTCTGTTGGCATTTATCATTGCACAAGCAGTTCTTGGCCGCTAGCAGGGGGTGTCAATCAGCCCGATCATATAGGATCAGGCAGATTGATGTCCGCAGCCTCAGAGCAGGCGGACCAGTTATGGAGCAGTGGTTTACTTCATAACTGCTGTTTTTGGGGAGCCTGAAGGCTCGCGCGGAAACAGGGGCATCAAGCTCCATTTGGACCTTGATAATTTGGCCCCAGAGTATACAATTAAAAAACATGTTTCCCTTAATGTTCTTTGTTAAAGAGATACCTAGGTAGGCATCGGGAGCACTGCATGGCAGGAAATAGTAACATTCTTGCACAACTGCTGCCATATATTGCTCAAGAAATGGGCAGTCTCCTGATCTTATGTCCTTGCTTTTCAACAAATGATACCAAGAAAACTAAGAAAAAATATAATAGAAGTAAATTAGAAAGTTGTTTAAAACTACATGTTCTATCTGAATCTTGAAAGAAAATGTTTTGGGTTTCATATCCCTTTAACTATTAACCAATGCATGCTTACCTTTCAAAATTTGACTAAAAAAAAAATTGAATACATTTATAATCCACCTTCCTATGCAATTTATTTAGTACAGCTTTAATACCATTCTTATATGTGACTTGTCACTGTCCATATGTGCTAAAAATCTGGTAACATCATTATCTTCATTATCACGACAACTTCAAGAGCTGAGTCAGACTCAATCAAAGTTTGCCTAAAGGCAATGCTTCAAGAAAAGTATAGGGCAAACTTACAGAAGCAGTGATAATGGTGCCTGCTAACGTTAATAAATGCTGTAACTGGATGACAAATGTTTGCTGAAGTGCTCTGATTGGCTAGTGAGCCGGACAAAGCCCATTATCCTTTAATATACTTTAAATCACTATCCCTGCTGCCTCTGCTAAGCTGTGGCCTAAGTATAATGTTGCTGTAAGCTACAGAGAGTAGTCTGTGAAGACAATGAGAATGCCAACACTGTGAAGATGATTAAACCTAATTGTACCTAATTCCTCATTCAGTGGCATATCCAGAATAAAATGTAGGAAGGAAAAACACTCACCCTGCAGAGCTTCATGTGTAGCCAAGCGGACCAGGTGTAGCTAGATGTGAATGTATAGTGGCAGAGAGGGCAATTTTCACCCTTCTAAGCCCAGCCGCAAATAGAGGTGCAAAGCAAAACATTGGAATACCTTTGCACCCTCATTTGTGTTCCCCTTCAAATGATCCCTGCATTTCTAAATACTTGTGTATAAAAATAAAAGCAATTACCTGATATCCATCTGGAAAATCTTCTGTCATACTCATCAGCCTATCTGGCTATCCAGCAGCAGAATCCCCTTCTTGTTAATCCATCCCACAGTCTGGTAATGTTTAGAGATTACATTATACATTTATTAATTTAAAGTGACGACTGACCCATCAAGCTTTAGGAAGGTTGGCTCACAGCAAAAATGAAAATTGTTTTATCGCATTAAATATGGTTTGTATGAGAATGCTGTGATTTTCTTTTCACATGAATATATTCCCACATCAGAGTCCCTATAAAATCACACAGACACATACCACTTAGTTCCTCTTTTTATCTTAATTATGAACACCAGGCCCACAGTCTCTTCACTCTCTTTATGGCCCTTGCATCTCCTCTGTATTGACTATTTGTCTACTTCAGATTATAAAACATACCTATGGCCATTTAAATTCCCTAAATGCCAGATCCATACCCAAATTAAAACAATGTTCAGACCCATAGCCCTGCATCCCTTGTAAGCTAAATACCTAAGTCATACATCAGATTAGACCCCATAGATCCTGTCATCCCTTTACCCAAACCAGACCTTAGATCAGACTCCTGGTCCTGCAGCCCCTCTGTCAGCAATATGGCTATTTCATATCTCAGATCAAACCCCATAGTCTTTCAGCTCTTCTATCAACTCTCTGCCCACATTAGACCACAGATCATAGCCCTGCAGCCTTTTTATATTAAATACTTTGTTCTTGTTTCTCCATGTAACATGTGTTGCATTTTAAATCACTATATACAGTATCCCACAAAAGTGAGTACACCCCTCACATTTTTGTAAATATTTTATTATATCTTTCCATGTGACAACACTAAAGAAATTACACTTTGCTACAATGTAAAGTAGTGAGTGTACAACTTGTATAACAGAGAAAATATGCTGTCCCCTCAAAATAACTCAACACACAGCCATTAATGTCCAAACCGTTGGCAACAAAAGTGAGTTCACACCTAAGTGGAAATGTCCAAATTGGCCCCAAAGTGTCAATATTTCGTGTGGCCACCATTATTCTCCAGCACTGCCTTAACCCTCTTGGGCATGGAGTTCACCAGAGCTTCACTGGTTGCCACTGGAGTCCTCTTCCACTCCTCCATGACGACCTTGCGCTCCCCACCTTCCCTTTGAGGATGCCCCACAGATGCTCAATAGGGTTTAGGTCTGGAGACATGCTTGGCCAGTCCATCACCTTTACCCTCAGCTTCTTTAGCAAGGCAGTGATCATCTTGGAGGTGTGTTTGGGGTCGTTATCATGTTGGAATACTGCCCTGTAGCCCAGTCTCCAAAGGGAGGGGATCATGCTCTGCTTCAGTATGTCACAGTACATGTTCGCTTTCATGGTTCCCTCAATGAACTGTAGCTTCCAGTGCCGGCAGCACTCATGCAGGCCCCGAGTATGAAACTCCCACCACCATGCATAACTGTAGGTATTCCTCACCTGTTTGCCGCCACACACGCTTGACACCATCTGAACCAAATAAGTTTATCTTGGTCTCTTCAGACCACAGGACATGGTTCCAGTAATCCATGTCCTTAGTCTGCTTGTCTTCAGCAAACTGTTTGTGGGCTTTCTTGTGCATCATCTTTAGAAGAGACTTCCTTCTGGGATGGCAGCTATGCAGACTAATTTGATGCAGTGTGCGGCGTATGGTCTGAGCACTGACAGACTGACCCCCACCTTTTCAACCTCTGCAGCAATGTTGGCAGCACTCATACATTTATTTCCCAAAGACAACCTCTGGATATGACGCTGAGCACGTGCACTCAACTTCTTTGGTCGACCATGGCGAGGCCTGTTCTGAGTGGAACCTGTACTGTGAAACCGCTGTATAGTCTTGCCCACCGTGCTGCAGCTCAGTTTCAGGGTCTTGGCAATCTTCTTATAGCCTATGCCATCTTTATGTAGAGCAACAATTCTTTTTTTCAGATCCTCAGAGAATAATTTGCCATGAGGTGCCATGTTGAACTTCCAGTGACCAGTGTAGAGCGATAACACCAAGTTTAACACACCTGCTCCCCATTCACACCTGAGACCTTGTAACACTAACGAGTCACATGACACCGGGAAGGGAAAATGGCTAATTGGGCCTAATTTGGACATTTCCATTTAGGGGTGTACTCAATTTTGTTGCCAACGGTTTAGACATTAATGGCTGTGTGTTGAGTTATTTTGAGGGGACAGCAAATTTACACTGTTATACAGACTGTACACTCACTACTTTACATTGTAGCAAAGTGTCATTTCTTCAGTGTTGTCACATGAAAAGATATACACTTTTGTGGGATACTGTATGTGGGGAATTGAGAGTGCTGAGCATGTCTGCTGTACCAAATGGCAGAAAACTAAAAGGCACAGGACACTGTGTGTTATGCAAAGAGGCAATACCCAAAGAAAGACTGTAACCTCTCTGTAAAACTCTCATTGGCCTACTCTAGTGGGCCAGTCTAGAAGGGAAAAAACATTTTAAATGTCTGGAGGTTTTTTTATACATTACAGACAGCTGAAATACTGAATTATCTTGCTCAATACCAGACACCTGGCAACCCTTACGAGTGCAAAAGGAAAGAGATGGGAAGCGCTAGAAAGCTTTGGGTATGGATATATAATCTATTTAAATGAACCTCTAGTTTAAAATAGGTAAAATCTGGTTATATAGGGTAACCTCTAAAATAAATAAAATAAATTAAATAATGAATGCGGTGTATATCACAAAGTATTAGATGCGTACTTTACTGTTTATAAAGAATAAAATGCAAATTTTTCCCTATATAAAATCTTATACAATCATATAATATCATGTGTAAAATCTAACAGCTAGATTACGAGTTTGGCGTTATGAGTGAAAAGCATTGTTATGCTTCTTAACGCTGCTTTTTCCCTAACGCTTGTAACGTCTTGTAGGTATAGGTGTACCACACACCTTTTTGGCCGTCACACAATGTCAGTACCGCACTTTTAAAAAAGTCCTTTTTCAATGGGACTTCCATAGTGCCGGTATTACGAATTTGCCTGGAAGGCCAAAAAGTGAGCGGTACACCCTATAACCACAAGATCCGTACCGCCATCTAAAGTCAGTAGTTATGAATTTTACGTTACAAAGCTGTAACATAAAACTCATAACTAAACTGCTACAAAGTACACTAAACCCCCATAAACTACCTATTAACCCCTAAACCGAGGCCCTCCTGCATCGCAAACACTAAAATAAAATTACTAACCCCTAATCTGCCGCTTCAGACACCGCCGCCACTATTAAAATGTATTAACCCCTCTTCCGCCGCTCCCCGACATCGTCGCCACTATAATAAACCTATTAACCCCTAAACCGCCACCATCCCGCATCGCAAACACTACTTAAATATTATTAACCCCTAATCTGCTGTCCGCCCACATTGCCGCTATAATAAACCTATTAAGGGCTAAACTGCAAGCCCCCCACAATGAAATATACTAAATGAAACTATTAACCCCTAAACCTTTGGCCTCCCACATCACTACATAAATATACTAACCCTAACCCTAGCACTCCCTAACTTAAATATAATTAAAATAAATCTAAATAAACCTTACAATTATTACCTAAATAATTCCTATTTAAAACTGCATACATACCTGTAAAAAAAAACCTAAGCAAGCTAATAGTTATATTGTAGCTATCTTAGGTTTTTTTTTTTTATTTCACAGGTAAGTTTGTATTTATTTTAACTAGGTAGACTAGTTGTAAATAGTTATTAACTATTTACTAACTACCTAGTTAAAATAAATACAAATTTACCTGTAAAATAAAACCTTACCTGCCTTACAATAAAACCTAACATTACAATCAAATCAAATAAATTAAATTAAATGAATCAAATACAATTATCTAAATTACAAACAAAAAAACCCCACTAAAATAAAAAAACAAATTACAGTTTTCAAAGACCGGACATCCATCCTCATCCAGCCGGCGAAGTCCTCATCCAAGCGGGCAGAAGTCCTCATCATAGCCGGCAGAAGCCTTCATCCAAGCAGGCAGAAGTCTTCATCCAAGCAGGCAGAAGTCTTCATCCAGACGGCATATTCTATCTTCATTCATCCGCTGCGGAGCGGGTCCATCTTCAAGACATCCGGCACAGAGCATCCTCTTCTTTCGATCGTCGCTGGAAAATGAAGTTCACTTCAAGTGACGTCATCCAGGATGGTGTCCCTTACATTCTGATTGGCTGATAGAATTCTATCAGCCAATAGGAACTAAAGGGGAAAAATCCTATTGGCAGATCCAATCAGCCAAATGGATTGAGCTTTAATCCTATTGGCTGATCCAATCAGCCAATAGGATTGAGCTCACATTCTATTGGCTATTCCAATCAGCTAATAGAATGCAAGCTCAATCCTATTGGCTGATTGGATCAGCCAATATGATGTTTCCCCTTTAATTCCTATTGGCTTATCTAATTCTATCAGCCAATACTAATGTAAGGGATGCCATCTTGGATGACGTCACTTAAAGTGAACTTCATTTTCCAGCGACGATCCGAAGAAGAGAATGCTGCATGCCGGATGTCTTGAAGATGTACCCGCTCCGCGCCGGATGGATGAAGATAGAAGATGCCATCTGGATGAAGACTTCTGCCCGCTTGGATGAAGACTTCTGCCGGCTTCAATGAGGACTTCTGTCTGCTTGGATGAAGACTTCTGGCCGCTTTGATGAAGACTTCTGCCCGCTTGGATGACGACTTTTCGAAAACTGTAAGTGGATTGTCAGGGGTTAGTGTTAGGTTTTTTTAAGGGTTTATTGGGTGGGTTTTATTTTTAGCTTAGGGTTTGGGCACCATAAAAGAGCTAAATGCCCTTTTAAGGGCAATGCCCATCCAAATGCCCTTTTTAGGTTAGCTTAGGTTTATTTAGACAGAGGGTGGGTGGTGGGTTTTACTGTTGGGGGGGTGTTTGTAATTTTATTTTTATTGCCAGGTAAAAGAGCTGTTATCTTTGGGGCCCTTTTAAGCTTTTAAGGACTATTGGCAGTTTAGTGTAGGCTAGGGGTTTTATTATTTTGGGGGGCTTTTTTTTGATAGGGCTATTAGATTAGGAGTAATTCGTTGTTTTTTTTGATAATGTGTTTTTTTTATTTTGTGTAATTTAGTGTTTTTGTAATTTAGATAATTGTATTTGATTAATTTAATTTATTTTATTTGATTGTAATGTTTTTATTGTAAGGCAGGTTAGGTTTTATTTTACAGGTAAATTTGTATTTATTTTAACTAGGTAGTTAGTAAATAGTTAATAACTATTTACTATCTAGTCTACCTAGTCAAAATAAATACAGTACAAACCTGTGAAATAAAAATAAAACCTGATGTTAGGGGCGGCAGATTAGGGGTTAATAATTGTAATGTAGGTGGCGGCTATGTTAGGGATGGCAGATTAGGGGTTAATAACTGTAATGTAGGTGCCGGCTATGTTAGGGACAGCAGATTAGGGGTTAATAACTGTAATGTAGGTGGCGGCAATGTTAGGGGCAGCAGATTAGGGGTGATTAGACATGGTTTTTATGTTAATGTGTTAGGTTTAAACATAACTTTTTCTTTCCCCATAGACATCAATGGGGCTGCGTTACGGAGCTACGGAGCTTTTGTTTCCGAGATTGCAGGTGTTAGGCTTCTTTTTTGCCGGCTCTACCCATTGATGTCTAAGGGGAAATCGCGCACGAGCACGTCAAAGCAGCGCTTGTATTTCGGTGCGGTATGGAGCTCAACGCCACCATATCGCGGCGAATTGGCCACCAGCAGGGGGTGTCAATCAACCCGATCGTACTCGATCGAGTTGAATTGGGGCGATCTCTGTCTGCCTGCTCAGAGTAGGCGGACAGAGTTATGGAGCAGCGGTCTTGTGAGCTGCTGGTGAAACGCCGCCCCCTGCAGACTCGCTGCGAATTGGCCACCAGCAGGGGGTGTCAATCAATCGTACTCGATTGAGTAAATGTGCACAATCTTTTTATATGCACACTTTCTGAGGCACAAGCTCCTACTGAGCATGTGCAAAATTCACAGGATATATGTATATGCATTTTATGATTGGATGATGGTTGTCACATGATGCATTAGGAAGGAAAATGCAACTAACTGACATTTGCCAGGAAAAAAATCTATTGCTTATTTGAAATGTAAAACTGCTTTTGAATTTTCTGATAATTAGATATTTTTTGATTATGCTATTCTACTGTGTTTAGTGGTCCTTTAAACATAGAGAAAAGTAAGGACAAATGTATCAAGGGAGCTGTTTTTTATTCCTATCCTGTCCTCAATGACCAGCGACAGCATGAGTGGTTAATCACTGATACAATCATTTGCTTGAATCACTTGTGCCCAGTCAAGGATAGCATAAATCTCCTGGTCTGTTAAGGAAATAACTGTCCTACATTTCCCATCTCTTTCTCTGGTTCTACACTCTTTCTTATTATGCCTTTCTGTTTTATCATTTATTTTTTTTGCTGTCAGGTCTCCATTATATAACTCACTATGTATCTGTGCCTATGGCTGCAACCTTAGCCATATTTTCTTGGAAACCTGGGAGTTACACATGTTGCAGGTTGTGCAGAGAGTCACACCCTGTAGGAGGCTCTCGATCTCTGAGGTTACAACCCTATCAGAAAAAATATTTCATTCTAGAAGGGCAAAGTCTGCCCAATGCATATTATCCTTTCCAATTCTAGTTATCCTGCATAAAAAGTACATTTTGTGAGCAGTTGGTTTCTCTCAGTCTGGTTCTTGAGCACCCATTATCTCTTACAGGTTCTCACCTTCCTATTACAGCTATTAGTAATTGTATCACATAGCTGTCTCAGTGAAATTGATAACCAAGTGTTTCATCACAAGCTTTAAAAATAAAAATCAGGTGGAGCATCCAGGCAGGGGAGATAATAGAGGTGGTAATTAGAAATTATTAGAGTCCTGCCAGCAGCCTGTATAAGTTATGGAGGCACCATCAAGAAGACATCATTTAGATGGTCATATGCTTTAATGTTTAGCTCTTTCAGTCATTGGCATTAATGACAATTTATTGTCGGAATAAGACATGTCTACAACTTGCTCGTCTGTGACCTTGTTCTGCAGATGGAACACTAAATGATAAGGGCCCATTGTAGCTACCTGTGGGCCCCCTCTTTGCAAAAGTAATGCCCTGATCTCTAAGTATCCAGGTAACCAGCAGTTTGTCCTTTAAAGTGATGTTAAGTGAAATATTTCTTTCCTGTTTCTCTCTCTCTCTCTCAAGGGTGGAAAAAAAATCAAGGTATTTTCATACTCCAGAGTTAGCTACAGTTAAGCATCATAGGGAGACTATCGCTGACAGAAATTCAAAATAATTTATTTTGTGTCATTATCTTCCCATTTTTTTAGTCGCATCTTGGTTGGGGTTTGAAGAGAAAGCAGGATAAAGATCTGTCACACGTAGAAAACTTCACCAGGGAAATTCACACATTTAATGCAGTACAAGCACACAATTTGTAAGAATTTACAGCATGTGTCAAAGCAAAGTTTCAAAATTCAGTAACAAAGAGACCTCACGGTAGGGTATGAATTTTGTATTAACACTTTAGGTACCTTGTTCTCAGGGAAATATAGCTTGCAAAGGTATGGTGTTCCTATGTAGCAATCGCAGGCTTTTTCACTCATATATCACGCTGACTTAAACTGCTCTCTGTTCATTAAACACTGTCACATTATTCTCATCAGAAATGTCACCTGCTAAAATGATCACGTCTTTAACATGATCAAATAGAAACATATTCTGGTGTGCATTTTCTAACACCACTTAAGTTAAATAAGTAGCTCTCCTATCTTGTGCTCATATTACAAGTTGAAAGTAAAAGGTTATCACTCTAGCAAAAGCCTTAGTTGCGCTAACATGCAGATAGAGCATCCGCGCTAATTCCCTTTTCCTATAGACTTCTATGGAACACGCTACAAACCTGTGTTCTGTCTTTTGTTTGCACACTAACCTTAAGGTGCACTATGCCAAGTGTGTTAAAGTCAAAGGTGCATTCAATATAAGAAATAGCCGCCTTGTGTATTCTTCACTCAGAAGAAAATTTTGTTTTTTAATTTTAAATAAATATATATATGTAATATTTATATATATATACTCATGCTGTAATAGTATTTCACCTTTGCTTTTTTAGAATTGTCCACTGCGTGATGCCGTGGTAGGACATTGACGCATGCACAGTTGCACCACCGGAATGCCGTTTTGCATACACGCTCTGGACTAAGTTGCACGGTGTTGGGGATAGATCATGGGGGTAAGTTTTTGTGTATTTACTGTTTTTTATGGTCTGAGAAAGGGGCACAACCCGAAACGTCACATTAAAGATATTTCATATTTGATATTTGAGTTCCTTGATGATTTTGGAGTTTATCCTTCTGTTTAAGTGCACACTGGAAGCTGCCTGAACTATTGGGAGTGCTGGTCTGTAATTAATGTTGTTTTATATATATATATATATATATATATATATACACAGTATATAGTAATATATCTATATGTACAGTGTATATATATATATATATATATATATATATATATATATATATACACTCACCAGCCCCTTTATTAGGTACACCTGTACAATTGCTTAGTAACACAAATTGCTAATCAGCCAATTGCTTGGCAGCAACTCAGTGCATTTAGGCATCTAGACGTGGTGAAGACGACTTGCTGAAGTTAAAACCGAGCATCAGAAAGGGAATATACATACACTCACCGGACACTTTATTAGGTACACCTGTTCAATTGCTTGGTAACACAAATTGTTAATCAGCCAATTACATGGTAGAAACTCAATGCATTTAGGCATCTAGACGTGGTGAAGACGACTTGCTGAAGTTCAAACCGAGCATCAGAATAGGGAAGAAATGGGATTTAAGTGACTTTGAATGTTGGTAGAGTATTTTAAAAACTGCTGTTCTACTGGGATTTTCACGCACAACTAGGGTTGATAGAGAATGGTTGAAAAAAGAGAAAATATCCAGTGAGCAGCAGTTGTGTGGACGAAAATGCCTTGTTGATGTCAGAGGTTAGAGGAGAATGGGCAGACTGGTTCAAGATAATAGAAAGGCAACAGTAACTCAAATAACCACTCATTACAACCAAGCTATGCAAAATACCATCTGTGAATGCACAACACGTCGAACCTTGAAGCAGATGGGCTAAATCAGAGGAAGACCACACCGGGTGCCACTCCATTCAGCTACTGTATAAACTGAGGCTGCAATTCACACGGGCTCACCAAAATTGGTCAATAGAAGATTGGCAAAACGTTGCCTGGTCTGATGAGTCTCAATTTCATCTGCAACATTCTGATGGTAGGGTCAGAATTTAGTGTAAACAACATGAAAGCATGGATCCATCCTGCCATGTATCAATGGTTCAGGCTGGTGGTGTTATGGTGTGGGGGGTATTTTCTTGGCATACTTTGAGCCCCTTAGTACTAATTGAGCATCGTTTAAATGCCACAGCCTACCTGAGTATTGTTGCTGACCATGTCCATTCCTTTATGACTACAATGTACCCATCTTCTGATGGCTACTTCCAGCAGGATAATGCACCATGTCACAAAGCTCAAATCATCTCAAACTGGTTTCTTGGACATGACAATGAGTTCACTGTACTCCAATGGCCTCTACAGTCGCCAGATCTTAATCCAATAGAGCACCTTTGGGATGTGGTGTAACGGGAGAATCGCATCATGGATGTACAATCGACAAATCTGCAGAAACTGCATGAGGCTATCATGTCAATATGAACCAAAATATCTGAGGAATGTTTCCAATACCTTGTTGAATCTTCAGGACAGAATAAAAGGAGTTCAAGATGAACTTTTTGTGAAGAAAGTCAGCTGAACATTGAGATTTTCTCCAATGCCGCTCAGCAGTGCGGGAAAATCTGTGGAGGTAGCGTGACAGAGCAGTATGTCAGGGCTGAGAATTAGTAGCTATTGCTATAGCTATTGTAGGAGGGGCAAAATTGTCAAGGATTGATGTAAGACTGGAGTTGTAGTGACAAGACAGAATGGTCAGAGTAGGAAAAGGAGGAGATGAAAGAGAGCAGTGGTTTGAGAGAGTTTGAGATATGTTATTGATCTAGTGACTTAATGCTCTGGGGAGTTTGTTATGAGGGTTTAATGGGCGGAGAGTAATAGGAAGTGCTGTGATGTTACAAGTGAGGAAATGATGTTCAGAAAGAGGAAAAGGGGAATTAGTGAAATTTGAGAGATTGCATCATAGAAAAATAAGATCAAGGGGCTGTCTATATATGTAAGTGGTAAAGTTGGTCTAGTGGAAGTGAGTTGGAGACAATTTGTTGCTCCAGGGGTAGTGGGATTGTCAGTAGGGAGATTGAAATCCCCAAGAATGAAGGCATTGGTGTCTGAGGAGAGGAATTATGGTAGCCAGACCGCAAAATGATCAATAAAGTTGAGGAGCCGGAGGAGGGGGGGGGAACATATATAACTGCAATATGTAAAGAGAGGGCAGAGAATAAGAGAATCATATGGGGTTTAAAAGAAGAAAATATGAGGTAAATGAGGGACTAATTAATTATTTTCTCTACTTTTCTTGTTATTTACCTCCGTAGATCATGCTTTTTCTGTTCTTTCACAAAGTTGCTGGAGACCATACTGCATACCTAAAAATGGTGTGATTCAAGACCCTGCTACATGCTTCCTGTTGAGGTATCTATTCATAGGCTGACATTAAGTAATTATTTTCAGCTGTTACTTACAATAGGGTAAATGACTACAGATTGGCAATAAGGTTGTTTTTAATTAGTCTCATATTGTTTGTTGGAAAATATATTTTTTTCTTTTTAATAAATATGGCAATAAATTTAAGACATTTCTTTAGGCATAATATGTTCTGCATTTCGTAGTATAAGGCACGGAAATAATTTATAGTTCTATTATGAATATCCTGCAATGTCTTTTAGTGCGAAAGTATATTTTTTTGCTGTATTAATGCCTTCATCACGGGTTTGAGATGTAACCTGTGTCATTGCTGGTATATGTGCATATAGCTTGTCAGCCCTCCTTTCTCCTCAGAGAGATTCTGTCAAACTATATGTAAATCAACATGTTCTATCCCTCTTGAGAAATCAGTGTTCTGTGTAGCACCACAAAATGCAATTTGATAAATGTGCATGGACCTTCTTTATGATATTGAGATATGCATTTTTGGATCTAGGAAGCTGTTAAGCTGAAATGTTTAACTTTTCATGCAATTATTACATTTTTTTAGGGAAAGATTTTAATGCTGGTTTTTCATATGGATGATAGAGCATTTCTGAGTACAATTTTATTTTAAAGAGACTTTCTCTTCTTCCTGTGATAATTCCTTATTTTGCTTTGCTTCTCAAACTTTTTTGTTTTTATCATGACCCACTGCATTAATATCCCAGCTACGAATACGGCCACAAGTCAATACGCGTCAGCAACGGGTACTTGGATACCCACACCTACACAAGCTCCTCAGGTTATGTTTCGCTATAACCTTTATCCATGTTTTAAGAAATAAGAAGGTTTTCCCTATAAAGATCCGGTGCTCCGTAATACTGTTTTGTTCCTGATTAATATCCCATACAATTGTGACACAAATCATGTGCTTATTAAAAAGGAATAAAAAAATAAGCTTATTTTAAGCAGTTGCTTTATTAGACAATGGGGCCTATTTCTGAAAGGCCTGTCCGACATGATCCAATCAGTGGATCATGTCCGACAGACCTCGCTGAATGCGGAGAGCAATACGCTCTCCGCATTCAGCATCGGAGCGGCAGCGCTTGTGAACTGCTGGTGCAACGCCGCCCCCTGCAGATTCATGGCCAATCATCCGTTAGCAGAGGGGTGTCAATACACCTGATCGTATTACATCAGGTTGAATTGTGGCGATGTCTGTCCGCCTCCTCAGAGCAGACGGACTAGTTATCCACTGCTCCATAACTTGTGTTTCTGGCGAGTCTGAAGGCTCGCCAGAAACACGGAGCATCAAGCTCCATACGGAACTTGATATATATGCCCTAATATGTACTATATTCCTTTAACCTAAATCCTTACAGTTAATTAAATATAAGTGCCGATTAGCTACATATGCACTGCATCCCCTTTAAAAAACTCAACCCCAAAAACATTATTTGACATTCAAAATATAGAACTGATTGTTCCCTAGACATAATTTTCCACTAAATATTTTCAATGTTACAATTCTCTATTTTGATTTTAACACTGAATTCAAGGAAAAACAAAATGAGACATTTGAATGTTGAATCTCATAAACTTACACTATGAGAATATTGGAATGTTATATTTGAATGCTAAATTTCAAAAATTGAATGTCACAAGCAAAATAGGAAATGTAACATTAGTTTGTAAGGATGAATGTCAGAATACAAACCTTCAGTATTTGTTTATAACATACAAATGCAGGCAACATTCATTGTTTCAAACAATTGTTCTGATACATTCACCCAGTGGTGCCCATGCATCATGCAACAGATGAACTGATGGTGCAACCCAGTATAAAGTATCTGGTAACAAATTGCTGGTTAGATTAACCCTTCTCAAGCATGTGTACTAAAGTGTAAAAAAATTGTTTTGTTCATGCTATATTGAAGCTGTCAACCATTTTATGGAGAAAACCTTGTGTTTCCTCCACTTCAGCACTACACGTAGAAGTCTGCTGTTCCATAGACAGTTTAGCTATTGTGGCAAAGTCTTGTCCTCCAGACCAAATTAACGGTAGAGGATTGTTGAGAACATTGAGGACATAGTGACCGTAGGCTCAGCATGGGAGAGAACGGAACATCTATTTGAGCTTGTTGCAAAAGAGGAACATTTTTCAATATGAAATTGTTTCCTCAATCCCCATACATATTGTATAAATAAATTATCCATGTTGTACCTCACTCCAGTTAATTTTCATGCATTAATACTGATTCTCCTCCGTGTTGTAGACAAGAGCACCATAACAGTGGCCTTCTATATATATATATATATATATATGTGTGTGTGTGTGTGTGTGTGTGTATGTGTATGTGTTTGTTTGCCACTCTTCTTTAGTACATACAAAGAGCAGTATATGTATCCCTCGGGCTGCTTGTAAGAGAAACGCAATGCAATTCATTAATTCATCCCTTTGGGATGCCCATAACACACAGGAAGCAGTTATTTTCTACAGCTAACCCCTTGGTTTCCAGGTGTAATTTCAATGCTTTTGCAGCCAAGGCGATGATGATAGTCTGAGATTGGATAGTCATGGATAGTGCTTGACTGTCTAAAGACGTGGCAATAGTTAATGGGTACATACAATGATCCCTTCCTACACCAGAACCCTTGACTCTGCCCAAAGAACACACACACACACACACATATATATATATATATGTGTGTGTGTGTGTGTGTGTGTTTGTTTGTTTGCCACTCTTCTTTAGTAACACATACAAAGAGCAGTATAAGTATCCTTCTGGCTGCTTGTAAGAGAAACAGTGCATTGATCTATCCCTTTGGGATGCCCATAACACACCATAAGCAGTCTCTCCAATGTTTCATGTAACACATGGCAGTAATTTAAGCCCTTTACTTTTAAAATATAAAAAGCAGTGATTTATCCACCTTTCTACTAGTAACACACATAGAAAACAACAATTTTACCTTGTAATACAAATTTTGCTTGTTACATATATAGAACAGTGATTTACCTCTTCTGTAAATAACACATGGAAATGATTACCTCCCATTGAGCCATTAACAATTTGTGCCATTAACACACAGAGAAATGATCTAACTTCCTTTGTGCCAGTTACAAATAGAATATTTATCTTCTCTGCCCTCTGGTTCAACAACATTCTCAAAATGGCCACATTCAGGAGTTTGTACTGCCTTGAGCTGTTGACACCACCTAAGGTAGCATCCTTAACCTTCACCCTTGTTGTGACATAATGGTTTATGTTTTGTCATCACATGGCCTGGATTCTCTACACCTTTGGGTACCTTGTTTAATAAAACTTATATAGCGATCAACAGACTCCCAGGTCTGTATAAACACATTAACTGATGGATCAATTACATTGGCAGGTTGCAAAGGTCAAGAGACGACAAGACACATATGTAGTAAGGCTGCTTTTACACAAGGACATGTGGTAGGTCATGTTTGTTTTTCAAGACTTGTTAGTTAATAAATGACAGAGTTGCATTACTAAAAAATAAACTTTTCCTGTTTTACTCCCTATGGAGAAGTTAAAATGCAGTCACATGTATAACAGTCTTCAGAGATTACAATATATGATCTCACTCACTCAGGGAATCTTTATTCCTCACAAATTAAGTGATACTTTGTCTCACTATTTTGCCCATGCACATGTAATTAATTGGTGCAGTCATGGCAAATGATCTATGATTTATTCAATGACAAATCATTCTTGACTGCGCTATGCCCTGTGCTGATTCTTAAAAGTGTGTCAAGGTTTCTATATCTAAAAGGGAAATAAAAAGATAGTTATTAAACAAACCAAAAAACTAAACCTGATTAATATTTACTAGTCTCATCTGGTTCATATGTTATATCAATAACATGTGACTAGTATAAGAATGAGTATATACAGTCACAAAGTACTCCATGGTGTAAACTGCACAAGGATGTAAACTTTTAACAACATTTCACATGCTAGCTTTGAAAATCATAGCCATACCTAAACTTCCCTTTCATAAAAAAACAAAACAAAAAAACAACCACAACGTTGTGGAAAAACTTCTCAAACGGAAATTTTTATTTAACCAGCAGTGAACAAGTCAGGCCGACAAAGATAGTCTGCAAGAATTCCCTGTCCTACAACCCCATCAAAAGGTCCACAGCCACACCCTAAAAAGAGGTTTCCATCTTTTATCAGTCTCAATCCCCAACTATAGGAGATTAAACAATAGCTTAATCTCTAATGCCCAAGATGTCCCTTTTCTCTAAAACTGACCAGCATTAGCCTCTGGCATTACTGGGTTAAAGAAACACACCGCTGTATAAAGAGACACTAGGTGATTGAGAGGTCTTCACAAGTAGTAAGGTCATGAGTGCCACTTTGAAGACTGCTAGGCCCTAAGACATACACTTTTCTACAAGTCGAAGCATGCCAGGATTTACAGAGTAATCGGTGTCTTACCAATGTGAAACTTACAATGAAAATATGCTATGCAACTAGGAAAAGTCAAGATCACTTTTAGCTGGCAAGAAAACCTTCATCAACAATATCAAAATGGAAAATACTGCAGTGGGATGGGAGGGAAGAAAACATGATTTTTGATCCTCACCTTTTCTTTACTGTCCTACTTATAGCCTCAGTTTGAACTCTACACTCATGCCACTACCAACTAATATAAAAAAATATTATGGTTGCATTCTGAAATGTAACCCCTAAGGGGCTGCTGTCTAATTAAACCCTTCATCTGCCAATAATCTTTTATAATCCAATACACAGTTTTCAGACTCAGAGCTATCATAATGAGGATATTACACTCCATTTTCATATGGGCTACAAAAATGTTATCCTCATAACATAGGATTCCCCCTAGAATCCATTTGGAAGAACTCTCACACAAGGAACATCACAAAATATAAGTTACTGTCTTAACCACATCTTTGTTGTGTTTGTTGCCACCAAAAATTTGAATTTGTAGCTTGATGGATGCTTTATTTTCTATTCTTCAGCCTCTTCATGTCATGTAGGCTCACAGTACTTCCATTCCACATCAACATCTACAACAGTAACTTTATGAATTCCATTACTTCATAGCACCTTAATTAGGGCTAACAATGACTGTCTCAATGTTAACCTTTTTCTTGTTAAATTGTAATAAAAGGGTATACCTCTCATTATACATAAATTCTGTCCTTATGTCCAACTCACAAACAACGCACCCACTAATGAAGTCCTTATGTTAAGGCCACACAACCCCCAAGTTTAAAAGGACAGTCTACTCTAGAATTTGTTTTGTTTAAAAAGATAGATAATCCCTTTATTACCCATTTCCTAGTTTTGCATAACCAACACAGTTATATTAATATGCTTTTTACCTCTAAGATTACCTTGTATCTAAGACTCTGCAGACTGCATTTTATTTCACTTTAACAGACTTGCATTTTAACCAATCATTGCTGACTCCTAGGTAACTCTACGGAAGTGAGCAGAATGTTATCTATGTGGCACACATGAACTGGCCCTTTCTAGCTGTAAACAAATGTCAAAATCCACTGAGATAAGAGGCATACTTCAAGGGCTTAGAAATTAGCATATGAGCCTACCTAGGTTTAGCTTTCAATAAAGAATACCAAGAGAACAAAGCAAATTTGATGATAAAAGTAAATTGGAAAGTTTTTTTTAAAATTGCATGCCCTATCTGAATCATGAAAGATTCATTTTGACTACACTGTCCCTTTAAGGCCCCATGCACAACTCCCAATAGACTTCCCTTCCAGCATATAAATGATCTTTGAAGATAAAGGTACCCTCTAGCACCGCAATTGCTACCACACAGAATGTTCCTACCTTAATCTTCATTATGGCAACTGCTTCATTTATAGAAAATTTAGTTATTTTTTAAACAGAGGTTCAATTTGTAGGAATACATTACAGGTGGCCTTGATATGCAGAGGATCTTTTGCTGGGGCTACTTTGGGTTCAGGGTTCCTTTTAACGTTACATCCTTTGGATAAATGGGATCTTACACAGAAGGGGTCCTTAGGTGTTGAGGCATCATGAAAGATATCAAGCATATTTGTTTCATTTAAAATGCAAAGTATGACAATGCCTGAAAGGCCAAATATTATCTTTAGAGGGTCAGTTAATGTTACCTTATACTGCAGTTATTCTGCATCCATAGCTCTAATAAACTACTTTTAGATAGGCATAAATAGACTCTTCTCTACATTGATTAAGCCTCTTCCACAGTTTAACAGTACTGCTGCTCCCCCCACAGCACTTAACTGTAACCACACTTTTTCTCACCCCCCCCCCCCCCCGACTGCAATAAACCTTTATCACTCTGTGCCAGTCCCAACCACTTTGGTTAACCATGATGTAATACCCTTGCTAGGGTAAACAGGTCAATGAAAGCTAGGTTTAAATGGGATGGGTCAGTGTTGCTGTTCAGATTAATTTTGATGGGATAAGACTTCTGTTAACTGCAGATTAGAGGTCTGGGAAGGTGGTGGTTTATTTGAGTGTATGTGTATGGGGGTGTTGGAGATAGGAATAAAGGGCAATAATTACTTTTACCTATGTAATATACTTGGGTAAATCTTGAACTAGTGCTCTTTATTCCTTTATTTTGTGAATCAATATCATTTGTGTTCATCTATCTCTTTCAAGAAAATTGATCAATATAAATGGAACTGCAGCTTCCGACTATAAGTGGTTAAATTGTTCCCCACCTCATTTTGTATTTGCCATGATATGTGAGTAGGATCCGTGCCAAGAGCAGCATGTATTGTTTAATCCTGAAGACTCATCATGTTGTACTGGAATCACGACCTAGTGAGGGGGTAATTATTAGAGCATAGAGAAGAGATAGTAATGGGAGGGGGAGACAATGAAAGAAACGAAAATCATGAAATGATGGGAGAGAAGCGAGATGAAAAGGAGAAATAAAAATGAGGCACAAAATGAAAAGAGAAGAAAAAGTAAATATATTGCTTTTTTCTATAGTTTTTTTTTAAAAATATAAAATCTTATTGATACTTATGAAGGTCATTGTATATTTATTTTTATATACTGTATATACATATATTAAAGAGTAATCAGTTGTCAAAAAAGGGTAAAAAAAGATGATATGTTTGTTTGAAGAATTTATCCTATAATAATAATAATAATAATAATAATAATGTGAAACACAAAAATAAATGGACAAAGATTATTTAATATATAGGATCCAAATAGAATATTAGACTGGATCTCTTGTATAGGATCATAACATCCACAATTCTCTAGAAAGCTTGTATTCTCACATACACCACAGGGGGCACTAGAGAGGAGAGCTTGCTTGTACAGATATAGTGCCCCTTTATAAACATGGAGAAACAATAGGTAAAGAGCCCAAGTAAACCACAATTCTCCCTCTGCAGCTGTTATGATGTCATTATTTTTAGCTGTGGCTTAAAAAGCTATATTTAATGGGGTATTAGCATGTTTTACTGAAACAATTAGGGGTTGATCACAATCATTTAGAAAAATGATTATCAAAATAAAATCACCATTAAATTCTATGGGGATTTTGCAGATACATCATTTTCTAAGTATTTCTAAAGGTTTGTGATCAATCCCTAACTTAGATGTTGATACTGGCACCTATATAATAAAAGGACCAATATTCCCCCCCCCCCATCCATTTCAGCTACAAACCTCAATATATGCTATCTACACTTCCACTATCAACCCTATCCTTACAGAGCACTCCACCACTATTAACCCCAACTGACACAGACCCCATCTAGCCTTTAATCCTAACTACACAGACTCACCACTACAGGAAATCATATACATTAACCATGTACCATCTGGATCATTATCCACTTTAATGAACCTAACTGCAGCATCTGTATTCTAAGGCTCCCTACAAGAAACCGTAGCAACAATGGGACTCCCTGCAATACCCTCACCCAATTTATTTAATTGTGGTCTTAGTATGCAAATTGCAGGTGGTCACTAAAAATATTATAAGCAGCTCCATTTTTGTTGCTTAGATGAGATCTAGACAAGTCTCTGATGTGAGATATACAGCTATCTACCTACTCTGTCTGTCTTTATCTGCAACTGTCTGTCTGTCTTTGTCTATATGCTTCTGCCTTTCTTTTTGTCTCTGTCTGTCTTTGTCTAACGGCTTCTGTCTGTCTGTCTTTATCTCTCTCTCTGTCTGTCCCCATTTGAAATGATTTGTATTAACATAAACAGCAATAATTAATCAGAAAGTACATATGAAAATGATGCCTTGCCAGATATCTGACTCTACAATGCTTTGCTCCCCAATTTCCATTGAGAGAGCCAGATTCAATTTAAAGTGACAGGCTGCTTTGTGTTCCTCTTTATCTTTGTGCCCCCTCTGTTTTTCTACTCAGCTGTGCTGACAGGTAAAAGCAGCTGAGTGGCAGAGAGATTACAGGCAACAGCAGAACAATCTGCTCTGACAAAAATTACTAGAAGAGCAGAGATGCATAGTGTGTTGCGCCAGATACATGATTACAAATAGGGAGCCCTGCAGTGTCTGCACTGTGAGCAATTGTACACAATATTACCCTTTATGCAACAGAGGATGCTGTCCTGTGTGGCAAAGAAAGAATTGAAGTTAAAAATACAGTATAAGTAAGCAGTCTTAGATATATATTTGAAACAATAGGATGAACTGCATGTAGCTGTGGAAGATGTTATAGAAAGAGTTGAAGGGAGCCCTATGAGGAGTTAATAAGAAAATGCAATGGAAAAAAAGGATTGTTGTGGCACTATGCATTGTAAAGAGGTTGGATAAATAGTTATATGGAGCATAAAAGACATTATAAGATAAGCAACCTATATAAAAATATAGGGCCAGATTACGAGTGGAGTGCAAAATTGCACTTTTGCAAGCACAATATTTGCGTTCCACTCGTAATGCCAGTGTATTCAAATGTGCGCTGGTATTAGAAGTGAAGTGCAATGCGAACGTGACCTCTCATTGCATGGAAGCTTTGCACTCATGAGAGTGCGCTTCCATAGGCTCCAATGGGAGATTTGTTCTGATGTTGATAGACACTGCACAGAACCTAGCGAAGTGGGTAAGTTGCACAACATTGGGCAACAAAGTTGAAATATATATGTATATGAATATATACATATATATTTATGTTTTATATGTGTATATACACAAATTAACACATACATATATATATGTGTATAAGCATATACATATATATTAATAGTTTTAACACGGTCCCCATAGACTGCAATGTAAAGCCACTTTTCAGTGCTGGTTTTTTTCTAACACCCCACATCCACTCACTTTAACCCCTTATAATTGCTTAGTGGAGTTATTTCAAAACATATAAAGATGCTACTTTTTATTTTTTTATTAAGGAACTCTACACTTTATTTTGGGGTAAATTGAGGGACATTATTTTCATTAACCAGAGATCTGATCTATGGTTAATGAATGCTAGCGCAAAGTGCTACCGCAAGCTTGCGGTAGCCTTAACCAGTCACTTGTAATGGCTGAATATTTAATGTGAGCCTGTAAACGGGCAAATTTGCCCCTTTACGGGTGCATGTTAAAAGGACAGTCTACACCAGAATTTTTATTGTTTTAAAAGATAGATAATCCCTTTATTACCCAGTCCCCAGTTTTGCATAACCAACACAGTTATAATAATATACTTTTAACCTCTGTGATTATCTTGTATCTAAGCCTCAGCAAACTGCCCCTTTTTTCAGTTCTTTTGACAGACTTGCAGTCTAGCCAATCAGTGCCTGCTCCCAGATAACTTCACGTGCACGAGCACAGTGTTATCTATATGAAATATGTGAACTAACACCCTCTAGTGGTGAAAAACTGTTAAAATGAAATCTGAAAGAGGTGGGCTTCAAGGTCTAAGAAATTAGCATATGAACCTCCTAGGTTAAGCTTTCAACTAAGAATACCAAGAGAACAAAGCAAAATTGGTGTTAAAAGTAAATTGGAAAATTGTTTAAAATTACATGCTCTATCTGAATCATGAAAGTTTATTTTGGCCTAGACTGTCCCTTTAAATTAGCCCTCCACTTGTAATCTAGCCCATAGTGAGATATTTTACTGAGCTATCAGACAAGAAATATAAATGGGTGAGATTGGGAAATGTACATAAGTATAAGAGGAATTATATAGAGACGTTATATGGTGTAATAGGTGATATTACAAGGAGAACTTATATAGAAATAAAGTAGATGTTACATGAAGAGATTACTCAAGGCAAAAAGAGGATTTATGAAGAGAAGATGTATACCAATAAGAGAAGTTATGTATACCAGTAATAGAAGATGTATACCAATAAGAGAAGTTATGTATACCAATAAGAGAAGTTATAATACCAGTAAGAGAAGATGTATACCAATAAGGGAAGATGTATATCAGTAAGAGAAGATGTATACCAATAAGAGAAGTTATGTATACAAGTAAAATAAGATGTATACCAATGAGAGAAGTTATGAATACCAGTAAAAGAAGATGTATACCAATGAGAGAAGTTATGTATACCAGTAAAAGAAGATGTATACCAATGTGAGAAGTTATGTATATCTGTAAAAGAAGATGTATACCAATAAGAGAAGTTATGTATACCAGTAAAAGAAGATGAATACCAATGAGAGAAGTTATGTATACCAGTAAGAGAAGCTATGCATACCAATGAGAGAAGTTATCTATACAAGTAAGAAAATATGTATACCAATTAAAGAAGTTATGTATACCAATGAGAGAAGTTATGTATACCAATGAGAGAAGATAGAAATGAGGGAAAAGGAATTGGGACAAGAAGGGGTTTAGTAGCACTCATTCCCTGTGAACATGGTTATAGTGTTGAAAACCATTCAACTACTCATTGTTTAGATTAGTTAAAAAACATTACTTTATTAATCACTATTAAAACGTTAGATAGACAATACAAAATCACTCCTAAGGAATCGCTTATGTAGAATAAACTGCAACAACCTGAGATAGAATACAGCTCTAACCACCCCCCTGTATTCCTGGCCGGTAGCAGGATACGGCCTTTCTCAATGTGTTTATAGAAAAATGACCGCTTGTCATTTTTCTATAAACACATTGAGAAAGGCCGCTACTCGGCCGAAACGCGTTTGTGTGCTAAATCCAACTTAACAGCAATTAGTTTGGCTTTTGTTTTTAATATATTATATCGCTCCCACGCTTCTACATAAATTGCATGAGATTTAACAGGGTCACTCAGCCATCCCTGTCACCTGAAGCCGGCATATCCTGCTACCGGCCAGGAATACAGGGGTTGGTTAGAGCTGTATTCTATCTCAAGTTGTTGCAGTTTATTCTACATAAGCGATTCCTTAGGAGTGATTATAAGTAATGTTTTTTAACTAATCTAAACAATGAGTAGTTGAATGGCCACAAATTAAAGTAGTGTGTAGTGTATAAGTGAGCTGGCTGGGAGCGAGCCAGGTATGATAAAATATAACTTTTAATAATATAATACTATATTATTAAAAGTTATATTTTATCATACCTGGCTCGCTCCCAGCCAGATCACTTATACACTACACACTACTTTAATTTGTGGCTACATTGTGTGCTCTGATATATCCATTTTTCTCTCAATTTTTCCTACATTTATATCAGGATATTGAGCACCCCCCTGCCTTTATAATATATAAGAGATTGATTCTCTCTATACAGGGTTGATACACTCCTCTTCCCTGCATGATATGGTACAAATTTAATTGGGGATTTAATTGACATTACACTGTTAACTCTCTCCTTATACCTATATAACCATATTCTGAGATATACTAGGGGAGACAGGGCCAAACATCTACTACAAAGGGAGTCCCAGTGGCTTTTTAACTTGGATACTATGTATCCAAAGGGACTGAATGTTATGTTTGGGACTGGTGTGGATTGATAGTATTTACAGGGCCATGGAAGCATAGTCAGGAATGAATGGTTGGCAATATACTATTAGGACTCCTAGGGGGATTAGTACATTGATATGGTTATTACGGTTGGCACATATTAGTAATGTATAATATTTTCTAGAGGATGTACAGAAATTATTAGCATGTCTGATGGGTAGGTCTACTTAGGCTCTATGCAGTGGTAGATTGTCACGGTAGTAGCAGAATGAGTGATACCAGCTTAGTTTGAGGTAGCACTACTATTTTATGTATGGAGCATGCAGCTAGTTGATAGTGCACCGCAGTACGGACAAACAGCTGTTAGAGAATGTTATTGCTGCACTGTAGAGTCTGTGAGCCAGTTAAGGGAATGATGTGTTATGCTTAACATGTTACTAGTGGTTACCCGTATTTTCCTGAGCAAGCTATAATAGCAAAGATGGATTGATAGATGTATATTAGACAAAGGTAATCAGCGTTAATAGTATTACTTCATCGCCATGTATGCATTGTAGTTTGTTAAGTCACTATGGCCTAGATTTAGAGTTTGGCGTTAGCCGTGAAAACCAGCGTTAGAGGCTCCTAACGCTGGTTTTAGGCTACCGCCGGTATTTGGAGTCACTCAAAATAGGGTCTAACGCTCACTTTCCAGCCGCGACTTTTCCATACCACATATCCCCTTACGTAAATTGCGTATCCTATCTTTTCAATGGGATTTTTCTAACTCC
The DNA here is from genome assembly GCF_027579735.1 of Bombina bombina. Taxonomy (NCBI): domain Eukaryota; kingdom Metazoa; phylum Chordata; class Amphibia; order Anura; family Bombinatoridae; genus Bombina; species Bombina bombina. The sequence goes on along the minus strand of NC_069499.1, from coordinate 628,966,534 downwards.
GGTATTTAGAGTCGTTTCTAACGACAAAACTCCAGCCGCAGGAAAAAAGTCAGTAGTTAAGAGCTTTCTGGGCTAACGCCGGTTTATAAAGCTCTTAACTACTGTGCTCTAAAGTACACTAACACCCATAAACTACCTATGTACCCCTAAACCGAGGTCCCCCCACATCGCCGACACTCGAAAAAAATTTTTTAACCCCTAATCTGCCGACCGCCACCTACGTTATCCTTATGTACCCCTAATCTGCTGCCCCTAACACCGCCGACCCCTGTATTATATTTATTAACCCCTAATCTGCCCCCTCAACGTCGCCTCCACCTGCCTACACTTATTAACCCCTAATCTGCCGACCGCAAAGCGCCGCCACCTACGTTATCCTTATGTAATCCTAATCTGCTGCCCCTAACACCGCCGACCCCTATATTATATTTATTAACCCCTAATCTGCCCCCCACAACGTCGCCTCCACCTGCCTACACTTATTAACCCCTAATCTGCCGACCAGACCTGAGCGCTACTATAATAAAGTTATTAACCCCTAATCCGCCTCACTAACCATATAATAAATAGTATTAACCCCTAATCTGCCCTCCCTAACATCGCCGACACCTAACTTCAATGATTAACCCCTAATCTGCCGACCGAATCTCGCCGCTATTCTAATAAATGTATTAACCCCTAAAGCTAAGTCTAACCCTAATACTAACACCCCCCTAAGTTAAATATAATTTAAATCTAACGAAATTAATTAACTCTTATTAAATAAATTATTCCAATTTAAAGCTAAATACTTACCTGTAAAATAAATCCTAATATAGCTACAATATAAATTATAATTATATTATAGCTATTTTAGGATTTATATTTATTTTACAGGTAACTTTGTATTTATTTTAACCAGGTACAATAGCTATTAAATAGTTAAGAACTATTTAATAGCTAAAATAGTTAAAATAATTACAAATTTACCTGTAAAATAAATCCTAACCTAAGTTAAAAATAAACCTAACACTAGACTATCAATAAATTAATTAAATAAACTACCTACAATTACCTACAATTAACCTAACACTACACTATCAATAAATTAATTAAATACAATTGCTACAAATAAATACAATTAAATAAACTAGCTAAAGTACAAAAAATAAAAAAGAACTAAGTTACAAAAAATAAAAAATATTTACAAACATAAGAAAAATATTACAACAATTTTAAACTAATTACACCTACTCTAAGCCCCCTAATAAAATAACAAAGCCCCCCAAAATAAAAAAATGCCCTAACCTATTCTAAATTACTAAAGTTCAAAGCTCTTTTACCTTACCAGCCCTGAACAGGGCCCTTTGCGGGGCATGCCCCAAGAAATTCAGCTCTTTTGCCTGTAAAAAAAAACATACAATACCCCCCCAACATTACAACCCACCACCCACATACCCCTAATCTAACCCAAACCCCCCCTTAAATAAACCTAACACTAAGCCCCTGAAGATCATCCTACCTTGTCTTCACCATACCAGGTTCACCGATCGGTCCAGAAGAGCTCCTCCGATGTCCTGATCCAAGCCCAAGCGGGGGGCTGAAGAGGTCCATGATCCGGCTGAAGTCTTCATCCAAGCAGGCCAGAAGAGGTCTTCCATCCGATTGAAGTCTTCATCCAAGCGGCATCCATCCGGAGCGAAGCGGCAGCATCCTGAAGACCTCCACCGCGGAACATCCATCCTGGCCGACAACTGAACGACGAATGACGGTTCCTTTAAATGACGTCATCCAAGATAGCGTCCCTCGAATTCCGATTGGCTGATAGGATTCTATCAGCCAATCGGAATTAAGGTAGGAATATTCTGATTGGCTGATGGAATCAGCCAATCAGAATCAAGTTCAATCCGATTGGCTGATCCGATCAGCCAATCAGATTGAGCTCGCATTCTATTGGCTGTTCCGATCAGGACATCAGAGGAGCTCTTCTGGACCGATCGGTGAACCTGGTATGGTGAAGACAAGGTAGGATGATCTTCAGGGGCTTAGTGTTAGGTTTATTTAAGGGGGGTTTGGGTTAGATTAGGGGTATGTGGGTGTTGGGTTGTAATGTTGGGGGGGGTATTGTATGTTTTTTTTTACAGGCAAAAGAGCTGAATTTCTTGGGGCATGCCCCGCAAAGGGCCCTGTTCAGGGCTGGTAAGGTAAAAGAGCTTTGAACTTTAGTAATTTAGAATAGGGTAGGGCATTTTTTTTTTATTTTGGGGGCTTTGTTATTTTATTAGGGGGCTTAGAGTAGGTGTAATTAGTTTAAAATTGTTGTAATATTTTTCTTATGTTTGTAAATATTTTTTTATTTTTTGTAACTTAGTTCTTTTTTATTTTTTGTACTTTAGCTAGTTTATTTAATTGTATTTATTTGTAGCAATTGTATTTAATTAATTTATTGATAGTGTAGTGTTAGGTTAATTGTAGGTAATTGTAGGTAGTTTATTTAATTAATTTATTGATAGTCTAGTGTTAGGTTTATTTGTAACTTAGGTTAGGATTTATTTTACAGGTAAATTTGTAATTATTTTAACTATTTTAGCTATTAAATAGTTCTTAACTATTTAATAGCTATTGTACCTGGTTAAAATAAATACAAAGTTACCTGTAAAATAAATATAAATCCTAAAATAGCTATCATATAATTATAATTTATATTGTAGTTATATTAGGATTTATTTTACAGGTAAGTATTTAGCTTTAAATTGGAATAATTTATTTAATAAGAGTTAATTAATTTCGTTAGATTTAAATTATATTTAATTTAGGGGGGTGTTAGTATTAGGGTTAGATTTAGCTTTAGGGGTTAATACATTTATTAGAATAGCGGCGAGATTCGGTCGGCAGATTAGGGGTTAATAATTGAAATTAGGTGTCGGCGATGTTAGGGAGGGCAGATTAGGGGTTAATACTATTTATTATAGGGTTAGTGAGGCGGATTAGGGGTTAATAACTTTATTATAGTAGCGCTCAGGTCCGGTCGGCAGATTAGGGGTTAATAAGTGTAGACAGGTGGAGGCGATGTTGTGGGGGGCAGATTAGGGGTTAATAAATATAATATAGGGGTCGGCAGTGTTAGGGGCAGCAGATTAGGGGTACATAGGGATAATGTAAGTAGCGGCGGTTTACGGAGCGGCAGATTAGGGGTTAATAATAATATGCAGGGGTCAGCGATAGCGGGGGCGGCAGATTAGGGGTTAATAAGTGTAAGGTATGGGGTGTTTAGACTCGGGGTACATGTTAGAGTGTTAAGTGCAGACGTAGGAAGGGTTACCGCATAGCAAACAATGGGGCTGCGTTAGGAGCTGAACGCGGCTTTTTTGCAGGTGTTTGTTTTTTTTTTCAGCTCAAACAGCCCCATTGTTTCCTATGGGGGAATCGTGCACGAGCACGTTTTTGAGGCTGGCCGCGTCCGTAAGCAACTCTGGTATCGAGAGTTGAAGCTGCGTTAAAAATGCTCTACGCTCCTTTTTTGGAGCCTAACGCAGCCTTTATGTGGACTCTCGATACCAGAGTTATTTTTATGGTGCGGCCAGAAAAAAGCCGGCGTTAGTTTTTCGGGTCGTTACCGACAAAACTCCAAATCTAGGCCTATGTATTTTCACTTTGCATTTTTAACTTTGTCCTAGTCAGCTCTCTGTACTGCCGTTCGTGCATGCTCTGGAGACTGACGATGTCCTGTCACGGTGGAGGTTGTGGGTGATAAAGGGTGAGTTTTTCCGTATGTTGGTAAGTGGTCTGAGGACGGGGGAGATCCCGAAAACGTTTACTGCTGAATAAATTGTAAATTGTTTAACGGCGAGTGCCTTCTTCACTTCTATGTCAATGAGAGAAGTTATGTATAGCAATAAGGGACATTATCTATACCAGTAAGAAAATGTATATACCAGTAAGAGAAGATGTATAGTATACCAATAAGAGAAGTTATGTATACCAGTAAGAGAAGATGTATAACAATAAGAGAAGTTATTTATACCAGTAATAGAAGATGTATACCAATAAGAGAAGTTTAAAGCAAGATTATGAAGGAAATAAGTGGAGTAATATTATAATCTTATACTACACAATAGTATTATATAATATGGGCTATTTAAAGCTATAGAAAGAGTTATTGTAAGTGACTCTAGTTGCAATAGAAGCTGCACAACCTTTATAAATGAGAGACCACAATGGAACATTTTTGTTAACAAATTTGTGGAATACTATGAATTATAAATATATACTTGTATATGAACACATTTCACATGGGCAATGTTTAGCAACATCATGATTTAGATATTTAGACACATACACACTGTACATTCTTACAGATGACAGCTATAGATAGGGTTGCCGGTATCCAGTATGAAACTAGACAGTCCAGTATTTCCACATAAAGGAACACATAGCTGAGATGTAGGCATGTACCTGAGAGATGCTTCCAGGCCATAGGTATCATCTGTGGGGGAATATGTGCATAAAACTGGCAAAGGACCACAGGCTATAGGATCTGGGGTTATGACAAATTTTGAAATGACAATGACAGAAGCAGTGGGGGAAATGGGGTTTGATTAAAATATGCCAACAACTTTCACCAATTAAATATTTTGCAGAAGGTATCTGGCAACACCTGGATAAAATAACCAGATGAATGAGCTTTGTTTGTGATGCACAGTGGGAAATACAGAGGAACATAGTGGGATCACAACCGTATGCGAATTCCAAAATCCAAACTTATTCTAAAATCCAAACTTTTTAATTAATATTTTTTAAAAATAAACTTTTAAAAAATTACTATTTCCCTGGCTGTAAGTCACAAAACTATTAAAAATTATATAAAACTACTTTAGTTACATATATAAGCTGTGTTAAGACATTTAAATATGACCTAAATTACATAAGATATTGTTGTTTACACTTAGGGGTCGATTTATGAAAGTGTGAGCGGACATGATACAATGTAGCGTATCATGTTCGCTGCACATCGATAAATGCCGACAGCATACGCTGTCGGCATTTATCATTGCACAAGCAGTTCTGGTGAACTGCTTGTGCAATGCCACCCCCTGCAGATTTGCGGATTGGGAGGATTGATGTCCGCGGCCTCAGAACAGGTGGACAAGTTATGGAGCAGCGTTTTTTTTAATTGATGCTTCATAACTACTGTTTCCGGCGAGCCTAAAGGCTTGCACGGAAACAGTGGCATCAAGCTCCATTCGGAGCTTGATAATTCGGCCCCTTGGTCCCATCCCCTCCACCAACTATCCCATTTTAACCCCTTAACGACCAAGGACATACGCCACACGTCCTCAAAAAAAATACACTTAATGACCGAGGACGTGTGGCGTACGTCCTTGGTCTGGAAAGCAGCTGGAAGCGATCCTGCTTGCTTCCAGTTGCTTTCCGGTTATTGCAGTGATGCCTCGATATTGAGGCATCCTGCAATAACCTTTTTTAGCAATCCGGTGCAGAGAGAGCCACTCTGTGGCCCTCTCTGCACCGGACATCACCGGCTAAATCCGTTGGTGGGTGGGAGCCGGTTCGGGAGGCGGGTGGCGGAAATCGTTGGCCGTGATGATGTGTAGGGGGCGGGATCGTGGGCGGGGGTGATCAGAGGCGCGCACGGGCGCGCGCACGTGCACGGGAGGACGGGGGCGGGCGTGCGCACAGGGAGGGAGCGGGTGGGAACTGCTACACTACAGAAAAATTATGTATGATAAGTTGTAAAAAATAGTTTTAGCTATGTAAAAATAAATTAGTCAGGGGGTGGGGGATTGGTCTGTGGCGGGGGGGAAGCTACACTACAGAAAAACAGGCAAAAAAAAAACAAAAAACATTTTTTTTGCAAACTGGGTACTGGCAGACAGCTGCCAGTACCCAAGATGGCCCCCAATAAGGCAGAGGGGGAGGTTAGAGAGCTGTTTTGGGGGGGATCAGGGAGGTTGGAGGCTAAGGGGGGGGATCCTACAAAGTAGCATATGTAAATATTCTAAAGATGTATTTTATTTTTTTTAAAAAAAAACTTTTATTTTAGTGCTGGCAGACTTTCTGCCAGTACTTAAGATGGCGGGGACAGTTGTGGGGTGGGGGAGGGAAGGGAGCTGTTTGGGAGGGATCAGGGGGTCTTATGTGTCAGGTGGGAGGCTGATCTCTACACTAAAGCTAAAATTAACCCTGCAAGCTCCCTACAAACTACCTAATTAACCCCTTCACTGCTAGCCATAATACACATGTGATGCGCAGCAGCACTTAGCGGCCTTTTAATTACCAAAAAGCAACGCCAAAGTCATATATGTCTGCTATTTCTGAACAAAGGGGATCCCAGAGAAGCATTTACAACCATTTGTGCCATCATTGCACAAGCTGTTTGTAAATAATTTCAGGGAGAAACCTAAAATTGTGAAAAATTTAGCGTTTTTTTTTTAATTTGATTGCATTTGGCGGTGAAATGGTGGCATGAAATATACCAAAATGGGCCTAGATCAATACTTGGGGTTGTCTACTACACTACACTGAAGCTAAAATTAACCCTAGAAGCTCCCTACATGCTCCCTAATTAACCCCTTCACTGCTGGGCATAATACACGTGTGGTGCGCAGTCGCATTTAGCAGCCTTCTAATTAGTAAAAAGCAAAACCAAAGCCATATATGTCTGCTATTTATGAACAAAGGGGATCCCAGAGAAGCATTTACAACCATGTATGCTATAATTGCATACGTTTTTTGTAAATAATTTCAGTAAGAAAACTAAAGTTTGTGAAAAAAATTGTGAAAAAGTGAACAATTTTTTTTATTTGACCGCATTTGGCGGTGAAATGGTGGCATGAAATATACCAAAATGGGCCTAGATCAATACTTTGGGATGTCTTCTAAAAAAAAATATATACATGTCAATGGATATTCAGGGATTCCTGAAAGATATCAGTGTCCCAATGTAACTATCGCTAATTTTGAAAAAAAGTGGTTTGGAAATATCAAAGTGCTACTTGTATTTATGGCCCTATAACTTGCAAAAAAAAAGCAAAGAACATGTAAACATTGGGTATTTCTAAACTCAGGACAAAATTTAGAAACTATTTAGCATATGTTTTTTTTTGGTGGTTGTAGATGTGTAACAGATTTTGGGGGTCAAAGTTAGAAAAAGTGTGTTTTTTTACATTTTTTCCTCATATTTTATAATTTTTTTATAGTAAATTATAAGATATGATGAAAATAATGGTATATTTTGAAAGTCCATTTAATGGCGAGAAAAACGATATATAATATGTGTGGGTACATTAATTGAGTAAGGGGAAAATTACAGCTAAACACAAACACCGCAGAAATGTAAAAATAGCCTTGGTCCCAAACGGACAGAAAATGGAAAAGTGCTGTGGTCATTAAGGCCTAGATTTGGAGTTTGGCGGTAGATGGGCTGTTAACGCTCCGCGGGCTTTTTTCTGGCCGCACCATCGGCTAGATTTAGAGTTTGGCGGTAGCCGTGAAAACCAGCATTAGAGGCTCCTAACGCTGGTTTTAGGCTACCGCCGGTATTTGGAGTCAGTGATTAAAGGGTCTAACGCTCACTTTTCAGCCGCGACTTTTCCATACCGCAGATCCCCTTACGTCAATTGCGTATCCTATCTTTTCAATGGGATCTTTCTAACGCCGGTATTTAGAGTCGTTTCTGAAGTGAGCGTTAGAGCTCTAAGGACAAAACTCCAGCCGCCGGAAAAAAGCAGGAGTTAAGAGCTTTCTGGGCTAACGCCGGTTCATAAAGCTCTTAACTACTGTACCCTAAAGTACACTAACACCCATAAACTACCTATGTACCCCTAAACCGAGGTCCCCCCACATCGCCGCCACTCGATTAAATTTTTTTAACCCCTAATCTGCCGAGCGCCACCTACGTTATACTTATGTACCCCTAATCTGCTGCCCCTAACACCGCCGACCCCTGTATTATATTTATTAACCCCTAACCTGCCCCCCACAACGTCGCCGCCAGCTACTTACAATAATTAACCCCTAATCTGCCGACCGCAAAGCGCCCCCACCTACGTTATACTTATGTACCCCTAATCTGCTGCCCCTAACACCGCCGACCCCTATATTATATTTATTAACCCCTAATCTGCCCCCCTCAATGTCGCCGACACCTGCCTACACTTATTAACCCCCAATCTGCCGAGCGGACCTGAGCGCTACTATAATAAAGTAATTAACCCCTAATCCGCCTCACTAACCGTATCATAAATAGTATTAACCCCTAATCTTCCCTCCCTAACATCGCCGACACCTAACTTCAATTATTAACCCCTAATCTGACGACCGGAGCTCATCACTACTATAATAAATGGATTAACCCCTAAAGCTAAGTCTAACCCTAACACTAACACCCCCCTAACTTAAATATAATTTAAATCTAACGAAATTAATTAACTCTTATTAAATAAATTATTCCTATTTAAAGCTAAATACTTATCTGTAAAATACATCCTAATATAGCTACAATATAAATTATAATTATATTATAGCTATTTTAGGATTTATATTTATTTCACAGGCAACTTGTTAATTATTTTAACCAGGTACAATAGCTATTAAATAGTTAAGAACTATTTAATAGTTACCTAGTTAAAATAATAACAAAATTACCTGTAAAATAAATCCTAACCTAAGTTATAATTAAACCTAACACTACCCTATCAATAAATTAATTAAATAAAATACCTACAATTACCTACAATTAACCTAACACTACACTATCAATAAATAAATTAAATACAATTGCTACAAAGAAATACAATTACATAAACTAACTAAAGTACAAAAAATAAAAAAGAACTAAGTTACAAAAAATAAAAAAATATTTACAAACATAAGAAAAATATTACAACAATTTTAAACTAATTACACCTACTCTAAGCCCCCTAATAAAATAACAACGACCCCCAAAATAAGAAATTCCCTACCCTATTCTAAATTAATAAATGTAAAAGCTCTTTTACCTTACCAGCCCTGGGCCCTTTGCGGGGCATGCCCCAAGAAAATCAGCTCTTTTGCCTGTAAAAAAAAACATACAATACCCCCCCCCAACATTACAACCCACCACCCACATACCCCTAATCTAACCCAAACCCCCCTTAAATAAACCTAACACTAAGCCCCTGAAGATCTTCCTACCTTGTCTTCACCATCCAGGTATCACCGATCCGTCCTGGCATCCGGTGCTGAAGAGGTCCAGAAGAGGCTCCAAAGTCTTCCTCCTATCCGGCAAGAAGAGGACATCCGGACCGGCAAACATCTTCTCCAAGCTGCATCTTCGATCTTTTTCCATCCGGTGCGGAGCGGGTCCATCTTGAAGCAGCCGACGCGGATCCATCCTCTTCTTCCGGCGTCTCCCGACGAATGACGGTTCCTTTAAGGGACGTCATCCAAGATGGCGTCCCTCGAATTCCGATTGGCTGATAGGATTCTATCAGCCAATCGGAATTAAGGTAGGAATATTCTGATTGGCTGATGGAATCAGCCAATCAGAATCAAGTTCAATCCTATTGGCTGATCCAATCAGCCAATCAGATTGAGCTCGCATTCTATTGGCTGTTCCGATCAGCCAATAGAATGCGAGCTCAATCTGATTGGCTGATTGGATCAGCCAATAGGATTGAACTTGATTCTGATTGGCTGATTCCATCAGCCAATCAGAATTTTCCTACCTTAATTCCGATTGGCTGATAGAATCCTATCAGCCAATCGGAATTCAAGGGACGCCATCTTGGATGACGTCCCTTAAAGGAACCGTCATTCGTCGGGAGACGCCGGAAGAAGAGGATGGATCCGCGTCGGCTGCTTCAAGATGGACCCGCTCCGCACCGGATGCAAGAAGATCGAAGATGCCGCTTGGAGAAGATGTTTGCCGGTCCGGATGTCCTCTTCTTGCCGGATAGGAGGAAGACTTTGGAGCCTCTTCTGGACCTCTTCAGCACCGGATGCCAGGACGGATCGGTGATACCTGGATGGTGAAGACAAGGTAGGAAGATCTTCAGGGGCTTAGTGTTAGGTTTATTTAAGGGGGGTTTGGGTTAGATTAGGGGTATGTGGGTGGTGGGTTGTAATGTTGGGGGGGGGTATTGTATGTTTTTTTTTACAGGCAAAAGAGCTGATTTTCTTGGGGCATGCCCTGCAAAGGGCCCTGTTCAGGGCTGGTAAGGTAAAAGAGCTTTTACATTTATTAATTTAGAATAGGGTAGGGAATTTTTTATTTTGGGGGTCTTTGTTATTTTATTAGGGGGCTTAGAGTAGGTGTAATTAGTTTAAAATTGTTGTAATATTTTTCTTATGTTTGTAAATATTTTTTTATTTTTTGTAACTTAGTTCTTTTTTATTTTTTGTACTTTAGTTAGTTTATGTAATCGTAGTTATTTGTAGCAATTGTATTTAATTTATTTATTGATAGTGTAGTGTTAGGTTAATTGTAGGTAATTGTAGGTAGTTTATTTAATTAATGTATTGATAGGGTAGTGTTAGGTTTAATTATAACTTAGGTTAGGATTTATTTTACAGGTAAATTTGTTATTATTTTAACTAGGTAACTATTAAATAGTTCTTAACTATTTAATAGCTATTGTACCTGGTTAAAATAATTACAAAGTTGCCTGTAAAATAAATATTAATCCTAAAATAGCTACAATGTAATTATAATTTATATTGTAGCTATATTAGGATTTATTTTACAGGTAAGTATTTAGCTTTAAATAGGAATAAGTTATTTAATAAGAGTTAATTTATTTCGTTAGATGTAAATTATATTTAAGTTAGGGGGGTGTTAGTGTTAGGGTTAGACTTAGCTTTAGGGGTTAATCCATTTATTATAGTAGCGATGAGCTCCGGTCGTCAGATTAGGGGTTAATAATTGAAGTTAGGTGTCGGCGATGTTAGGGAGGGCAGATTAGGGGTTAATACTATTTATGATAGGGTTAGTGAGGCGGGTTAGGGGTTAATAACTTTATTATAGTAGCGGTGCGGTCCGCTCGGCAGATTAGGGGTTAATAAGTGTAGGCAGGTGTCGGCGACGTTGAGGGGGGCAGATTAGGGGTTAATAAATATAATATAGGGGTTGGCGGTGTTAGGGGCAGCAGATTAGGGGTACATAAGGATAACGTAGGTGGCGGCGCTTTGCGGTCGGCAGATTAGGGGTTAATTATTGTAAGTAGCTGGCGGCGACATTGTGGGGGGCAGATTAGGGGTTAATAAATATAATATAGGGGCGGCGGTGTTAGGGGCAGCAGATTAGGGGTACATAGGGATAACGTAGGTTGCGGCGGTGTACGGAGCGGCAGATTAGGGGTTAATAATAATATGCAGGGGTCAGCGATAGCGGGGGCGGCAGATTAGGGGTTAATAAGTGTAAGGTTAGGGGTGTTTAGACTCGGGGTACATGTTAGGGTGTTAGGTGCAGACTTAGGAAGTGTTTCCCCATAGGAAACAATGGGGCTGCGTTAGGAGCTGAACGCTGCTTTTTTGCAGGTGTTAGGTTTTTTTTCAGCTCAAACAGCCCCATTGTTTCCTATGGGAGAATCGTGCACGAGCACGTTTTTGAGGCTGGCCGCGTCCGTAAGCAACTCTGGTATCGAGAGTTGCATTTGCAGTAAAAATGCTCTACGCTCCTTTTTTGGAGCCTAACGCAGCATTTTTTTGAACTCTCGATACCAGAGTTAATTTTATGGTGCGGCCAGAAAAAAGCCCGCGGAGCGTTAACAGCCCATCTACCGCCAAACTCCAAATCTAGGCCCATAAAATTAACTCTGGTATCGAGAGTTCAAAAAAAATGCTGCGTTAGGCTCCAAAAAAGGAGCGTAGAGCATTTTTACCGCAAATGCAACTCTCGATACCAGAGTTGCTTACGGACGCGGACAGCCTCAAAAACGTGCTCGTGCACGATTCTCCCATAGGAAACAATGGGGCTGTTTGAGCTGAAAAAAAAACCTAACACCTGCAAAAAAGCAGCGTTCAGCTCCTAACGCAGCCCCATTGTTTCCTATGGGGAAACACTTCCTAAGTCTGCACCTAACACCCTAACATGTACCCCGAGTCTAAACACCCCTAACCTTACACTTATTAACCCCTAATCTGCCGCCCCCGCTATCTCTGACCCCTGCATATTATTATTAACCCCTAATCTGCCGCTCCGTACACCGCCGCAACCTACGTTATCCCTATGTACCCCTAATCTGCTGCCCCTAACACCGCCGCCCCCTATATTATATTTATTAACCCCTAATCTGCCCCCCACAACGTCGCCGCCAGCTACTTACAATAATTAACCCCTAATCTGCCGACCGCAAAGCGCCGCCACCTACGTTATCCTTATGTACCCCTAATCTGCTGCCCCTAACACCGCCGACCCCTATATTATATTTATTAACCCCTAATCTGCCCCCCTCAACGTCGCCGACACCTGCCTACACTTATTAACCCCTAATCTGCCGAGCGGACCGCACCGCTACTATAATAAAGTTATTAACCCCTAACCCGCCTCACTAACCCTATCATAAATAGTATTAACCCCTAATCTGCCCTCCCTAACATCGCCGACACCTAACTTCAATTATTAACCCCTAATCTGACGACCGGAGCTCATCGCTACTATAATAAATGGATTAACCCCTAAAGCTAAGTCTAACCCTAACACTAACACCCCCCTAACTTAAATATAATTTACATCTAACGAAATAAATTAACTCTTATTAAATAACTTATTCCTATTTAAAGCTAAATACTTACCTGTAAAATAAATCCTAATATAGCTACAATATAAATTATAATTACATTGTAGCTATTTTAGGATTAATATTTATTTTACAGGCAACTTTGTAATTATTTTAACCAGGTACAATAGCTATTAAATAGTTAAGAACTATTTAATAGTTACCTAGTTAAAATAATAACATATTTACCTGTAAAATAAATCCTAACCTAAGTTATAATTAAACCTAACACTACCCTATCAATACATTAATTAAATAAACTACCTACAATTACCTACAATTAACCTAACACTACACTATCAATAAATAAATTAAATACAATTGCTACAAATAACTACAATTACATAAACTAACTAAAGTACAAAAAATAAAAAAGAACTAAGTTACAAAAAATAAAAAAATATTTACAAACATAAGAAAAATATTACAACAATTTTAAACTAATTACACCTACTCTAAGCCCCCTAATAAAATAACAAAGACCCCCAAAATAAAAAATTCCCTACCCTATTCTAAATTAATAAATGTAAAAGCTCTTTAACCTTACCAGCCCTGAACAGGGCCCTTTGCGGGGCATGCCCCAAGAAAATCAGCTCTTTTGCCTGTAAAAAAAAACATACAATACCCCCCCCAACATTACAACCCACCACCCACATACCCCTAATCTAACCCAAACCCCCCTTAAATAAACCTAACACTAAACCCCTGAAGATCTTCCTACCTTGTCTTCACCATCCAGGTATCACCGATCCGTCCTGGCATCCGGTGCTGAAGAGGTCCAGTAGAGGCTCCAAAGTCTTCCTCCTATCCGGCAAGAAGAGGACATCCGGACCGGCAAACATCTTCTCCAAGCGGCATCTTCGATCTTCTTGCATCCGGTGCGGAGCGGGTCCATCTTGAAGCAGCCGACGCGGATCCATCCTCTTCGTCTCCCGACGAATGACGGTTCCTTTAAGGGACGTCATCCAAGATGGCGTCCCTTGAATTCCGATTGGCTGATAGGATTCTATAAGCCAATCGGAATTAAGGTAGGAAAATTCTGATTGGCTGATGGAATCAGCCAATCAGAATCAAGTTCAATCCTATTGGCTGATCCAATCAGCCAATCAGATTGAGCTCGCATTCTATTGGCTGATCGGAACAGCCAATAGAATGCGAGCTCAATCTGATTGGCTGATTGGATCAGCCAATAGGATTGAACTTGATTCTGATTGGCTGATTCCATCAGCCAATCAGAATATTCCTACCTTAATTCCGATTGGCTGATAGAATCCTATCAGCCAATCGGAATTTGAGGGACGCCATCTTGGATAACGTCCCTTAAAGGAACCGTCATTTGTCGGGAGACGCCGGAAGAAGAGGATGGATCCGCGTCGGCTGCTTCAAGATGGACCCGCTCCGCACCGGATGGAAGAAGATCGAAGATGCCGCTTGGAGAAGACGTTTGCCGGTCCGGATGTCCTCTTCTTGCCGGATAGGAGGAAGACTTTGGAGCCTCTTCTGGACCTCTTCAGCACCGGATGCCAGGACGGATTGGTGATACCTGGATGGTGAAGACAAGGTAGGAAGATCTTCAGGGGCTTAGTGTTAGGTTTATTTAAGGGGGGGTTGGGTTAGATTAGGGGTATGTGGGTGGTGGGTTGTAATGTTGGGGGGGGTATTGTATGTTTTTTTTTACAGGCAAAAGAGCTGATTTTCTTGGGGCATGCCCCGCAAAGGGCCCTGTTCAGGGCTGGTAAGGTAAAAGAGCTTTTACATTTATTAATTTAGAATAGGGTAGGGAATTTCTTATTTTGGGGGTCTTTGTTATTTTATTAGGGGGCTTAGAGTAGGTGTAATTAGTTTAAAATTGTTGTAATATTTTTCTTATGTTTGTAAATATTTTTTTATTTTTTGTAACTTAGTTCTTTTTTATTTTTTGTACTTTAGTTAGTTTATGTAATTGTATTTCTTTGTAGCAATTGTATTTAATTTATGTATTGATAGTGTAGTGTTAGGTTAATTGTAGGTAATTGTAGGTATTTTATTTAATTAATTTATTGATAGGGTAGTGTTAGGTTTAATTATAACTTAGGTTAGGATTTATTTTACAGGTAATTTTGTTATTATTTTAACTAGGTAACTATTAAATAGTTCTTAACTATTTAATAGCTATTGTACCTGGTTAAAATAATTAACAATTTGCATGTAAAATAAATATAAATCCTAAAATAGCTATAATATAATTATAATTTATATTGTAGCTATATTAGGATGTATTTTACAGATAAGTATTTAGCTTTAAATAGGAATAATTTATTTAATAAGGGTTAATTAATTTCGTTAGATTTAAATTATATTTAAGTTAGGGGGGTGTTAGTGTTAGGGTTAGACTTAGCTTTAGGGGTTAATCCATTTATTATAGTAGCGATGAGCTCCGGTCGTCAGATTAGGGGTTAATAATTGAAGTTAGGTGTCGCGATGTTAGGGAGGGCAGATTAGGGGTTAATACTATTTATGATAGGGTTAGTGAGGCGGATTAGGGGTTAATTACTTTATTATAGTAGCGCTCAGGTCCGCTCGGCAGATTAGGGGTTAATAAGTGTAGGCAGGTGTCGGCGACGTTGAGGGGGGCAGATTAGGGGTTAATAAATATAATATAGGGGTCGGCGGTGTTAGGGGCAGCAGATTAGGGGTACATAAGTATAACGTAGGTGACGGCGCTTTGCGGTCGGCAGATTAGGGGTTAATTATTGTAAGTAGCTGGCGGCGACGTTGTGGGGGGCAGATTAGGGGTTAATAAATATAATACAGGGGTCGGCGGTGTTAGGGGCAGCAGATTAGGGGTACATAAGTATAACGTAGGTGGCGGTCGGCAGATTAGGGGTTAAAAAATTTTAATCGAGTGGCGGCGATGTGGGGGGACCTCGGTTTAGGGGTACATAGGTAGTTTATGGGTGTTAGTGTACTTTAGGGTACAGTAGTTAAGAGCTTTATGAACCGGCGTTAGCCCAAAAAGCTCTTAACTCCTGCTTTTTTCCGGCGGCTGGAGTTTTGTCGTTAGAGCTCTAACGCTCACTTCAGAAACAACTCTAAATACCGGCGTTAGAAAGATCCCATTGAAAAGATAGGATACGCAATTGACGTAAGGGGATCTGCGGTATGGAAAAGTTGCGGCTGAAAAGTGAGCGTTAGACCCTTTAATCACTGACTCCAAATACCGGCGGTAGCCTAAAACCAGCGTTAGGAGCCTCTAACGCTGGTTTTCACGGCTACCGCCAAACTCTAAATCTAGCCGTATGGGATTAAAGATGCAAATATTCTAAAATCCAAAGTATTCCAAAATCAAAACCCTTTCCAGTCCCAAGCAGTTTGGATAAAGGGTTTTCTACCTGTACCACATTACGTTCAGTGTGAATTATTGCCATAGGTCAGACAAAAAAAACATGAAATATAATCTAAGGAACTTGGGGGATAATAATAATAACAACAACAATAATAATAATAATAATAATAATAATAATAATAATAAATAACTGGATAATCTCGTTGTGGTCTTACACCTTAGGTTTTACATTTTATTACATGTTTAAGAGAGTTTATATGGTGGGGTTATGGAAATAGGTTACACAGAGCATAATTTAATTATAAGATGAAATGTAATTAATTATAATGAAGACATTTATTTAAAAACACAGAAGGAAAGTCTGGAGATAAACATGTATATCACACCTCACTGCTGAGTTTCATATAAATATAACAAAGAATAGAACGCTGCAGATAAAGCCATATCTCCCAGCTCCAGGGGATGTGCAGTGTTTATATTTGAAGGAAGCTCTGAGGATTGTGCTTTACCTCACACCTCGGCATTGTGTATATTGTTTACACTGAGAGGAATCTCGCCAACAAACCACTATCAGAACTCTCTCCCAGCTCATCTGTTCTCAGGGGTAATGGGACAATTTTGACAGCTGTGGAGTAAAGTGAAAATATTGTGTCAGATCAGATAAACAACTAATGTGTAAGCAGAGGCCTCTGTCCTGTTATGTCAAACATCTGCATTGTGTGCAGGAAATCCTATTACAAGTGGTTAGAGGTCATGGTTAGAGAGATGGGCATCTGATATTCAGGGGATCTAGCACTGGGTGGGCATTTAGAATAAACTCCACCAAACCTCAAAACACACCTGCTGTGCTTCTGTTATAAATGAGGATTGTGCACTTCAAATATTTTGTTTTACTTGAGGTAATTTAAGGTATCCATTAAATTGTAAGTCTTGTGTGTTTTGATTAATTTGCTCTATAAAGAAACATGCTGTTGTGTCTCGGGGCAAATAACACTGATAAGAGTGAACGTATGAAGATCTAATTTATCACTTAATGGTATAACTTAATTCTTGCATCCAAATAACCTATTCTTTTTTGTGGAGCACAAAATTGCACTTACGCAATAAGTCCAGCACAATGTAAACGCTAGCTTGCGTTCGCATTGTATGGAAACTTTGCACTCAATAGAGCGCGCTTCCATACGTTCCAACGTGAACCTAGCACAGAGAAGGGGGTAAGTTGTGCAGCGATGGGCAGCAAATTGAAATATATATGTATATGAATATATAAATATATATTATTTATGTTTGTGCTTATATGTGTATATATAAGCACATACATAAATAATATAATTAACAGAAATATATATACTGTATATACTGCTTATATGTGTATATATAAGCACATACATAAATAATATAATTAACAGAAATATATATACTGTATATACTGCTTATATGTGTATATATAAGCACATACATAAATAATATAATTAACAGAAATATATATACTGTATATACTGCTTATATGTGTATATATAAGCACATACATAAATAATATAATAAACAGAAATATATATACTGTATATACTGCTTATATGTGTATATATAAGCACATACATAAATAATATAATTAACAGAAATATATATACTGTATATACTGCTTATATGTGTATATATAAGCACATACATAAATAATATAATTAACAGAAATATATATACTGTATGTGTACATATATATATATATATATATATATATATATATATATATATATATATATATATATATATATATATAAAAAGCATATACATATATATTTACAGGGAACACACAGTCCCCATAGATCGCTATGCAGTGCTGTTTTTTTCTAACACCCCAGACACGATCACTTTAACCACTAAAAACTGCTTCATGCAGTTATGATTTTTATAAAAAAAAATGCTAATATTTTATTAAATTCACTGCACATTTTATTTTGGGGGCAATTGGAGGACATTTTAAAAAGTAACCAGAAGTTTGACATCTGGTTAATTTTTTTTGTCAGCGTATATTGTATTACGTCGACCTGAGTAGTAAAGCAATGAGAGCTCCACATAATGAGGCCCATTTATTAAGCTCCGTATGGAGCTTGAGGGCCCGTGTTTCTGGCGAGTCTTCAGACTCGCCAGAAACACAAGTTATGGAGCAGCGGTCTAAAGACAGCTGCTATATAACCCTGTCCACCTGCTCTGATGAGGCGGACAGGAATCGCCACAATTCAACCCGATCCAGTACAATCGGGTTGATTGACACTTCCCTGCTTGGCCGCAAATCTGCAGAGGGCAATGCTGAATACGGAGAGCGTATTGCTCTCCGCATTCAGCGATGTCTGTCGGACCTGATCCGCACTATCTTAATCAGGTCCGACAGACATTTGTTAAATATGCCTCATAGTCTCTGTCGCAACTACTCAGCTCTGCCATTGTGCGGAGAAAGCAGCCATAGTCAACACATAAACAAATAAGAATGTTGGTATTCTGATAAAACTCCATTTATGGAGAATGAAATTTGAATTTGTTATAATTTTTATGTCACAAATATGTATTTTCTAAAACCGTTCCTAGGTTGCGGATCGTACGAAAACAAGCAGCTGGCCTGATTTTGCCCCAGTGCCAACCCATGAAATCATTTCATTGTTGCAAACACTACTGCCCTGGAATGCTAAAGACACGTGCACACTGCTCAGCCTCTAGCTACATAGGTTTACTCCCAAGAAAGGAAACCATAACAAAAGTAGACTTTAAATTCTTTAAAATTGCACTCTATCTGAATAATAAAGGTTTAATTTAGATTTTACTGTCCCTTTAACTCCTCCAGTTGCTCTATAAAATCCTCATAACTCCTCCTACTTTGAAAAACAAACCACATTATAATAGTTAATTGCTCCCTGTAAATCCTCCTTTTAGTACCTATTACCCCACTATATATAACTCTTCTTAATGCATTATATAATTCCTCTCTATAACTGCAATTATTGAGGACTGTAACTCTTCCCTATAACTTCTCCTTTAGCTCTGTATAACCTCCCAGTCCCAATATAACTCTTCTTATTGCACTGTATCTCTCCCTATAACTCTTCCTATTACATCATAAAATAAATCTCTAAATCTCCTCATGCTGCTTCCTATAACCTCTCTCTCTTATTTCGAGGTGGCCTGGATGCCACATGCAACTCGCAGACGTTTCGCCTGCATCTCCTATCAGAAAGAATGTCTAATTTCTAAACCCTGGAAATAATAACTTTATTTAATCTTGGAGAATAGTACAAATATACAATCAAATACAGAAGAACAATAAGACATTTATTGTAATGCTTTGCACATGCAAACAAGGGACAACGCCACCTAGTCATGTACTGAACAGCACTATAAAGGGGGAAGACAGAAGGATACATGATGTATACTATACTAGTTAAATTATACACAGGGAAAACATGAGTACATAATCTACATAGACTGTTTGGTAGAACTGAGGTGTAGGTAAAATCTACTCTTAAAGGGAAAATGAAACCACATTTTTTTCTTTTGTGATTCAGATAGAGCATGCAATTTTAAGCAACTTTCTAATTTACTCCTATTATCAAATTTTCTTCAATCTCTTGATATCTTTATTTGAAAAGCATGAATGTAAGTTTAGATGCCCATTTTTAGTGAACAACCTGGGTTGTTCTTGCTGATTGGTGGATGCATTCACCCACCAATAAACAAGTGCTGTCCAGCTTCCTGAACCAGACATTGGCTGGCTCCTTAACTTAGATGCCTTCTTTTTCAAATAAAGATAGCAAGAGTACAAAGACAAATTGATAATAGGAGTAAATTAGAAAGTTGCTTAAAATTGCATGCTCTATCTGAATCACAAAAGAAAAAAAATTGGGTTCAGTGTAATGCAGATGGCTACATGGTGGCAACCATAACTAGAGGGAGGCAGATAATAACCTCATTACTATGCTGATAAGATGTTTATAGGGCCAGATTACAAATGGCACGTTAATAATACGCAATATCACTGGACCACACTAACAATACATTAGCGGTCAACTTGATGTTAGAAGCCCATGGTAAAGCCCTTTAACCAGCGAAGGGTTAGTGTAGCCGACTTCACTCAAACGCAACCTATACTTTCAGTGGATATCATGGATCTATCTATCTATCTATCTATCTATCTATCTATCTATCTATCATCTTTCTATCTATCTATCAGACCTCTGATTAATTTTCAAAATGTCCCCCAATTGCCTCTCAAATAAAGTGTTAGCTTCTATAATAATAAAAAATAAAAATGGCATTTTTAATTTTTAATAAAATAACTGCAAGAAGCAGTTATGAGGGTTTAAAGTTGGGGTGTGTGGGGTGTGCCTTTACATTGCGGTCTATGGGAACTGTGTGTTCCCTGTAAATCTATATGTACATGCATATACACATATATATTGATGTGTTAATATGTGTATATACACATATTAACACATACATATATATGTATATATTCATATAAAACAACAAAAAATATTTGTGCACATTCAACCACTTGAGTCTACTCTGGCAGACAGAAGCATATACAAATATGCCATGAAAGAGTGGACTTAAGTGGTTGGATGTGCACCAATTTTTTTGTTGTTTTGTAATTGTTTTGGTCACTTTGGTAGCACTCCCACAATATGTGTGTAAAGATTAAACAGTCCTTTTGTGGTGTACTTAACCAAAAAAACCCTTTGCTGTATTCTCTATATATTCATATACATATATATTTACAATCTGCTGCACCCCCCCTTCGCTGCGCTAGTTCTCATGCCATGTTTTTAAACGATATGAGAAAGAGGCCCCCATTGGAGCCTATGGAAGAGCGCTCTCGTGAGCACAAAGCTTCTGTGCAATCTGAACATGACTTGCATGCGCTGGCATTACTAAGTGGAGCACAAATATTGCTTTTGTGGAAGCGATATTTTGCGCTCCACTTATAATCTAGCACTTTGTAGTTAGTGAGGTCACACAAAAGATAACGAACCCCACTTTATCTATTTTTTTTTTGCAATTTAAATCTCAAGTATGGGTTTTATGTTGAGTGCACAAATTAAATTCTATTTTTCATTAGAGCATTTTATTTTTAAAAAAGCATTTTATTTTTTGACAGTCCCCTTAATTTACTATTTATTTAATTCCTTCAACAATTTAGACATGTAATTAAAGTTGCACTTTAATTGAACACCTTTATTCCAGTTGAGGATATGACTAGTGATTACAGTATTTGCTCAGCAGGTGTATATTAATCTGGAGTGGAACAGGAAAATACCTTTGACTACATACGGTATATAACCCCTTAAAAGTACTTTTGGGATAGAATCCTATCAGCCAATCAGAATTCGAGGGACGCCATCTTGGATGACGTCCCTTAAAGGAACCTTCATTTGTCGTTAGTCCGTCGGGTAAGGAGGATGTTCCTCGTCGGCGGGATGAAGATGGATCCGGAAGACAGAAGATAGAAGATGCCGCTTGGAAGAAGACATCGCCCGGATGGAGGACCTCTTCTTTGCCGCTTGGATCAAGACTTCGCCCGGATGGAGGACCACATCTGCTGGATTGGATGAAGACTTCGGCTCGGCTCAGTGAAGACGACTCAAGGTAGGGAGATCTTCAGGGGGTTAGTGATTTTAAGGTGTTTTTTTAAGGGAGGTTTGGGTGGGTTAGAATAGGGGTATGTGGGTGGTGGGTTGTAATGTTGGGGGGGTATTGTATTTTCTTTTACAGGTAAAAGAGCTGATTACTTTGGGGCAATGCCCCGCAAAAGCCCTTTTAAGGGCTGGTAAAAGAGCTGATTACTTTTGTAATTTAGAATAGGGTAGGGAATTTTATTATTTTGGGGTGCTTTTTTATTTTATTAGGGGGCTTAGATTAGATGTAATTAGATTAAAATTCTTGTAATATTTTTTTATTTTTTGTAATTTAGTGTTTTTGTAATATAGATTAGTTTATTAATTGTATTTTAGTTTAGCTAATTGTAGGTCATTTATTTAATTAATTTAATGATAGTGTAGTGTTAGGTTTAATTGTAACTTAGGTTAGGATTTATTTTACATGTAATTTTGTAATTATTTTATCTAGGTAGCTATTAAATAGTTAATAACTATTTAATAGCTATTGTACCTAGTTAAAATAAATACAAAGTTGCCTGTAAAATAAATATAAATCCTAAAATAGCTACAATGTAACTATTAGTTATATTATAGCTATATTAGGGTTTATTTTATAGATAAGTATTTAGTTTTAAATAGGAATAATTTATTTAATTATAGGAATATTATTTCGTTTAATTAAAATTATATTTAACTTAGGGGGGTGATAGGGTTAGAGTTAGGTTTAGGGGTTAATAATTTTATTATAGTAACGGCGACATTGCGGGTGGGAGATTAGGGGTTAATAATTGTAGGTAGGTGGCAGCGATGTTAGGGAGGGCAGATTAGGGGTTAATAAAATTTATTATAGTGTTTGCGAGGCGGGAGTGCGGCGGTTTAGGGGTTAATACATTTATTACAGTGGCGGCGAGGTCCGGTCGGCAGATTAGTGGTTAATAATTGTAGTTAGGTAGTGGCGACGGGGAGGGGGCAGATTAGGGGTTAATAAATATAATTTAGGTGTTGGTGATGTTAGGGGCAGCAGATTAGGGGTTCATAGCTATAATGTAGGTTGCGGCGGTGTCCGGAGCGGCAGATTAGGGGTTAATAGTATAATACAGGTGTCAGCGATGTCGGGGGGGCGGCAGATTAGGGGTTAATAAGTATAAGGTTAGGGGTTTTTAGACTTAGGGTTCATGTTAGGGTGTTAGGTGCAGATTTAGAGAGTGTTTCCCCATAGGAAACAATGGGGCTGCGTTAGAGCTGAACGCTGCTTTTTTGCAGGTGTTAGGTTTTTTTACAGCCAGCTCAGTCCCATTGTTTCCTATGGGGATATCGTGCACGAGCACGTTTTTCCAGCTCACCGCTACCGTAGGCAACGCTGGTATTGAGAGTTGAAGGGAAGGTAAATTCTGCTCAACGCTCCCTTTTCTGAGCCTAATGCAGCCACTCAGACAACTCTAAATACCAGCGTTGTCTTAAGGGTGCACTGGGAAAAAAAAGCAGCGTTAGCTACGCGGGTCTTTACCGACAAAACTCTAAATATAGGTGAAAGACTTCCTAAAATGAGCACATGCAGACATTTCACTATGAAAGTTCCTGTACCAGCCACTGTAATGTTGGCCATTTTGAACCAAACCAACAACAGTTCTTTTGAGCATTTGATGTTGTGTTGAAAACATTAAGGTCTTTATCCTATAGGTCCAACAATATTGGAAAACTGATGCTACTAGGTGCTGTTGGTTGTAACCCATAATAGATTAGCCACCTAAAAGTTGAAAACCTCAAGCTGTACAACAGCTGAAAAGCAAAAAACAACTATTTAGAGCTGCTATGACATAATAGTGACAGTACCCTATAACTGTTGATACAATGGGGCCCATTTATCAAGCTCTGAACGAAGCTTGTGGGCCCGTGTTTCTGGCGAGTCTTTAGACTCGCCAGAAACACCAGTTATGAAGCAGCGGTCTAAAGAGTGTATTGTTCTCCGCATTCAGCGATGTCAGGGCAGGCAGACAGGAATCGCCGGAAATCAACCCGATCGAGTATGGCCGCAAGTCAGCAGGGGGCGGCGTTGCACCAGCAACTCTTGTGAGCTGCTGGTACAATGTTAAATGCAGAGAGCCTATTGCTCTCCGCATTCAGAGAGGTCTTGCGGACCTGATCTGCACTGTCGGTCTGCAAGACCTTTCATAAATAGGCCCCAATGTGTCCCAGACTCTGTTACTTCCACAGAACAATTTTTGCACAACTACTACCCTGTACTTAGGTTAAGCATTACTAAATCTTTATGACCCCTCTCTAACACAATCAAACGATGACTATCCAATCCCCCACTACATTTATCACTTGGTGGGTAGGATAGTTGTTTTTAGGGTTGAGTTGGGGGCTTTGGATAGTTTTAGTTAGGGTTAATTGTGCTGGGGAGGTTTTATAATTTTAGGATTAATTGTACAATAGTATTTTATTAGTATAAATAGTTAATTAGTAACTGTATTAATAGTTACAGTTAAGGTTAATTGTGCTGTAGTTTTGGGATAATTGCAGTTAGGGTTAATAGTTGAGCTTAGAGTAATGTCTGGTGAGGCAGTTAAAATTGTTGTTACCACTAAAGTTAATTGTGCGTGGGATTGTTTTGGTTAAGGTTAACTTGTCTTGTGTGATGGCAGTTTATTTTATGTTTCACTAGCTGTAGTAGTGTTTTGAGGGGTTGCTTTTAAAGTTAATGTGTGGTGGGGACCTTTTATTGTGGTAGTCGTTAGTGTTACTTTGCAGTTTGAAATTTCAGGTAGTTACAATTAGAGTTAAATGCTGTGAGGGATTCTGGGTAGATGTGGTTAGGGATTACTTGCTGTTGGAAGAGCTGGGTAAGGAAAAGGTATAGGGGCCTATTTATTAAATGTTTGTCAGACATGATTCGATTAGCAGATCATGTCCGACAGACAACGCTGAATGCGGAGAACAATACACTCTGCATTCAGCATTGCACCAACAGCTCTTGTGAACTGCAGGTGCAACGCCACCCCCTGCAGATTCGCGGCCAATCAGCCACTAGCAGGGGGTGTCAATCAACCCGATCGTATTTTATCGGGTTGATTTCATGCAATCTCTGTCCGCCTCCTCAGAGCAGGTGGACAGGTTATGGAGCAGCGGTCTTTAGGCCGCTGCTTCATAACTGCCATTTCTGGCGAGTCTGAAGGCTCACCAGAAACATGGCCCTTCATGCTCCATACGGAGCTTGATAAATGGGCCCCAATACCCCATTGGTTATGTTTATTTGTGGTGGTGGTTGGGGGGTTGTGTTTACTATTAATAGGCTGTAATGCTTATGCCTATGTAATAAAGATACCACTGTTATAGTACCTTGTATAAGAAAGTCCATGGTAGCTGATCAAACCAAGGAGCAGCCATGTACCGCTGTTATTGTAAGTAGCTCGTTGTCACTAAATAGTAGCAGTCTGTGTATGATCCAGTCTCTAAACTGGAGCCACTATGAAAAATGACAGATAGTGCAAAATCAAACTATAGTTTTTGAAAAAGTCATTCATTTCCCCTTTCCTAGAGAGAAATGTACGGTACAAGCTACAGAAGTTTCAATGCAAATTTGTACTTGTTTTGCATTCACAAGGGGAACTCACAGACCAATGATCTGGCAGCTTAAGGTACAAGCAAGCTTTATTGCAACTAGCTTGCCTTGCTTTGTTAACACAGCAATATTCATAATCAACAGGCTTCTTGGTAAATAATATAGCATAATGTTGATAATATTTCTGTTCTAAGAATAGGCCTATAAAGATTCAGGCATAATAGTACAACGTTCTCATAGACAACAAAATCTGTTCATATTGTGGCTGTGCCTCATCAGTTTGAGAAATGGGCTCTCTTGATGTGGCTACTTGCTAACACATTGCATGCAAAGTACACATTTTTGGCATCTCGGTGGGGTTTGCATCTTACATTCAAGGCACTGTACAAGTCTGTTACCGATCAACATCAGAAAAGTCATGTGTTTTAAGGTTGTCCCCCTGGAGCGGTATAGTTTCCAATGTTCTCTTTTTTCATGAAGCTCTTCAGCTTGTCTCTCCTTGTCTCCTTGTCTTCCAAGCGTTACACTGCATTCGATTAGCACCTTGCTCTTCTAATCCACTCCCCAGCTGCCTGAAATTATCACCCCATTTGATTTCAAGACTTGGCTTTCCTCCCATCCATCTATCAATAGTTCCTGATATTTCTGCTCTGCTCACAGAAACTTGAATCCTCTCACCACCTTTCAGAAAAGTTCTCTCTTTCACACACACGTTTGCAGTGCATATCATTTTCATGCTGCCGTTCTGCCTTCCCCTTACTGTGAAGGTGTGATTGTCTTGTTGAAATTCAGACCTGAGGCAAAAGCAAAGGTTCCCTGGAACCAAACACTTTGTAAAGTTGAGAAATCTCTTACATAATGTAGAATATTAAAGAAAAATAGCTAAAATGTCCAGCCACAGACATAGTCAGCTCTCAGCAGATACATTTCTCAAAAAGTCATGCAATGTTTAAATTGCTGCTGCAGCAATTTGTAGCAGAGCCACACCGAGATGGCAGCTTGGTGGTTACTGTTACATGGATATCCTATACAAAGGTATAAACTGCATTGCCCTCACAATAGACCCCATCCCAAGCCATTACATTTTGCCAGTGAAAACTATAAAAAGCTTCATTACGCTCTGCATTCCAGTCTGTAAGAATATTGTTATGAGTCAGCTAGAGCATGCAATTTTAAACAACTTTCTAATGTACTTATATTATCAATGTTTCTTCTTTCTCCTGGTATCTTTTGTTGAAAAGCAGGGACGTATGTTTAGGAGCAGGACCATTTTTTGGAGTACTATATGGCAGCAGTTTTGCTAGAATGTTATCTATTTACAAGAGCACTTGTTGGCAGCACTATTTCCTGCCATGTAGTGCTCCCGATGCCTACCTAGGTATCTCTTCAACCCAGATCATGGGAACGAAGCCAATTTGATAATAGAAGTAAATTGGAACCATTTTTAATATGGTTTACTCTGTCTGAATCACAAAATAATTGTTTTGGTTTCATATCCCT
Source organism: Bombina bombina (assembly GCF_027579735.1). Taxonomy (NCBI): domain Eukaryota; kingdom Metazoa; phylum Chordata; class Amphibia; order Anura; family Bombinatoridae; genus Bombina; species Bombina bombina. The sequence goes on along the minus strand of NC_069499.1, from coordinate 628,939,744 downwards.
TTAAGCCACTCAAATCATTTTAGTCACTCAAATGACATATGTATTATATCTTCTAACATTTCAGGTGTGGGAGGTAAGGGGTACTTGGCAGGCAGTGGGTGTGGACTGGAGCAGTGGAGTCATATGCATGCAGTGGATGAGTGCATGCTTAGGGAGTCTCACAGAACTATGCAGGAAAAAATGTTACATTGCCAAAGTGATAGTAAAGCATGGAAACTATTTGATTAATTATTGATGACTGCCTAAGGTATCTGAATGCTGGATTTGTTCACTTATTAACTACTATCAATTAATTGCTTGAGCAATTAAAGTGATAGTCTAGTCAAAATTAAACGTTCATGATTCAGATAGAGCATGCGATTTTAAGCAACTTTTTAATTTACTCATATTATCATTTTTTCTTCGTTCTATTGGTATCTTTATTTTAAAAGCAAGAATGTGCGCTTAGAAGCCAGACCATTTTTGGTTCAGCACCTGGGTAGCGCTTGCTGATTAATGTCTAAATGTAGCCACCAATCAGCAAGCTCTACTCATGGTGATGAACCAAAAATGGGTCGGCTCCTAAGCTTATGAGACTCACCACTGTCTAATGTTCATCCATGCTGTGGTTAATGAGTCTATGCCAATTTGGTAATAGCATCATTATTACTAGTAGCAATTAGTGATACAATACATATTGATGAGCATAACCAATAATTTAAAAAGTACTTTAGCACACCTGGTGTTAGCAAACACTCAAATGACTTCTCAGTTGCCTTTATTTAGCTATGCATAATAAATCATAAATTTACTTAAAATAATAAGTCATTAATTGCACACATATCATCAATTCATATAAATAGTGAAAACAGCATTTAAAACAATAGTAAATCCTAGTGTTTGTGATTTACCAGTGGAACAAATAAAGAGGACTTTCAGTCATGAAGTATAAAATACTTTATGCTAAAAGTTCCTTTATTTGTCGGAAGCATTTGACACATTGGGGCCTATTTATCAAGCTCCGAAAGGAGCTTGACGGCCCGTGTTTCTGACGAGTCTTCAGACTCGCCAGAAACAGCAGTTATGGAGCAGCGGTCACAAAGACCGCTGCTCCATAACCCTGTCTGCCTCCTCTGAGCAGGCGGACAGGAATCGCCACAATTCAACCCGATCGAGTATGATCGGGTTGATTGACAACCCCCTGCTGGCTCTTGTGAGCTGCTGGTGCAATGCTGAATAAGGAGAGCGTATTGCTCTCCGTATTTAGCGAGGTCTGGCGGACCTGATCCGCACTGTCGGATTAGGTCCGCCAGACTTTGATAAATTGGGGCCATTGAGTCGTGCGGGTCAGCTGGCATTATGCCGGATAGCTAGCACTCTATTGGCTAAGATCACCTCATTGGTAAAATAACGTTCTCGGGGCCTAAATGGCTTAGCTCGGCAAACGAGACAAATAAAGGAACTTTCATCATTAAGTATTTTATACTTCAGGACTGAAAGCCCCTTTTATTTGTTGCACTGGTAAATCCTAGCGTTTCAAAAACGCTTGGATTTACTATCACTTTAAATATATTAGAAGTCATTATCAATACTTTTACGTTGTGGGGTTCACAAGATTGTTTAATAGTTTGAACAATGTTACTCTAATGGACGCATTGGGGACCAAACAGAATCATTTTTTTTTTTTAACAATCAGAGAAACTTGTCACCCTTGATTTAGAGTGATATACGCATAGCTACTAAACAGAGATACTAGAGCTTACACCATTATATAGAGAAGCATGCTTACATGTGCTATACAGAGATGTTCATATCATTAGGATTAGCGTCCTCATTTTACAGTGAAGCTAGCGCAATCATGATTTCACTCCACTTGTAATTTAAGCGAAATGAAAATGGCTTGCAAAAACACGACTGCGCTAGCACAAAACCGTTTGCGCCTCACTTGTAATCTAGTTTTTAGTGTCTAGTGGAATAAATATTCCCCATTTTCCTATATAGGATTACTCCTCATTTAAAAGTGGAGTCTCTACTCTATGGCATCATGGGTTTTGTGGCTGTATGTGTTTGTGACTAACTGTCATTGTCAAGCTGTCCTCATGATAACTAAAGGGTAGAGTAGCATACTCATTATTACTGAAAGGCTGCCAGTGTAAATTCAGTCCTTGAGCCACCGTTGTGCTGCTACTGCAAACTAATCCCAAAGCTACCATCTCTGATTACTCACAAACATAACTATTCTGTTATTCGTGCTGTGCGTAGGAAACATGCCAAACACTAATAGATGAAGATAGTAGGATGGTCTGTTGGTTAACTTTCCATCTGGTGTAGTTATTTAAATTGCAAGGTTGCAGGTTCTAGATTTGACAGGATGTGTTGAGCCCTTCACCCTCCTGAGGTTGTTTAAAAGCATTTGTTTATATTATTTATTATTCACCACTAGTTGGCTACATCTGAAGCCATAGGGGCCTATTTATCACGCTCCGTATGGAGCTTGATGCCCGTTTCAGCGCGAGCCTTCAGGCTTGCCAGAAACACAAGTTATGAAGCAGTGGTCTAAAGCCCGCTACTCCATAACCTTTCCGCCTTCTCTGATGTGGCAGACAAAAATCAACCCGATCCAATACGATTGGGTTGATTGTGACCCCCTGCTGTCGGCCGATTGGCCGCAAATCTGCAGTGGGGTGGCGTTGCACCAGCAGTTCACACAATGATAAATGGACCCTATACTCTTGATCAATTAATTCTCCTTGAGGAGAAACATACTAAATACTTTTATATGCTTTCCAAAAGAAATACTATCATAAAAAACACAATAAAAAATTCTGGACTACAACTGACTGAAAGCCTATTTTTTATACCACCATTTTTATTTCTCTAAACTTAGGGCTAGATTACAAGTAGCACAGTAATTTTTTTTTTTTGCATAAGCGAAAACTCCACTAGTATTTTAATTTTTGCACTTTTTGGATTGTGTTCGTATACGTTATAAGTTACTCGTATACGTTACATATAAGTTCCAAAAAAACGTATTTTGAGAATAACGCAGAAAAACCAACACATTTTTCAAGAGATCACGCAAACTCCATCACCTTTTCGCTTTCCCCATAGAAGTCAATGGGAAAAAAATTGTTGGAAAAAACAACAACTTAACACCCATAGCGCAAACAACATAGCATAGTCGCATTAGCAAATATGAAATATTTACAGTAGATGCATAATTAAAATCTTATTAAATAGGAATATTGTATAAATATGTTTTATCATGTTTTTATCTGCTTAATGGCAAAGGGCTATAATGCACTTCTATATATATATATATTTATATATGTGTACATATATATTAACCCCTTAATGACCAGCACCCTACCATGTACGATGCTGGTCGTTATGCCCTTAATGACCAGTGACGTACCCTGTATGTCGCTGCAGTCCTGGGCTTCTCTGCAGAAATAGATTTGCAGAATTGTATTTGCACTGCAGCAATAGATTTGCAGAGTTACCGATGCAGAGAGGGCTACTCTGTGGCCCTCTCTGCATCGGACAGTAGTGGTGCCGATCATTGGTGGGTGGGAGTGTAAGTAGGGAGACGAGTGGGTGGTCCATCACTGGAGGAGGCGGGAGGAGGGCGGGAGTGGGTGGAATCTGGGAGGGGGAGAGTAATGGGGGGGGCAGCTACACTGCAGAAAAATGTTTTTAAAAATAAATAAATAAATAAATAAATATATATAAGTATAAATTGAGGCAAACTGGGTACTGGCAGACAGCTGCAAATAACTAGAGGGGGGAGATCAGGGAGGAATCCTACACTGAAGAAAATATATAAAAAAAAAATACATAAAAAAAGCAGCCTTTTATTTTAGTACTGCCAGACTTTCTGCCAGTACTTAAGATGGGGGTGACCATTGTGGAGTGGGGGAGGGAAGAGAGCTGTTTGAGAGGAATTAGGAGGTGGGGTCATGGGTTGGGATGTGTCAGGTGGTAGGGTAACCTATACACTAAAGCTTAAATTAACCCTACAAGCTACCTTATTAACCCCTGCACTGCTGGGCATAATACAAGTGTGGTGCACTGCAGCATTTAGAGTCCTTCTAATTACCAAAAAGCAATGTCAAAGCCATATATGTCTGCTATTTCTGAACAAAGGAGATCCCAGAGAAGCATTTACAACCATTTGTGCCATGATTGCACAAGCTGTTTGTAAATAGTTTTAGTGAGAAACCTAAAATTGTGAAAAAGTTAAAGATTTTTTTTTATTTAATCGCATTTGGCGGTGAAATGGTGGCATGAAATATACCAAATGGGCCTAGATCAATACTTTGGGTTGTCTACTAGTATATATATATATATATATATATATATATATATATATATATATATATATATATAGTTTCGATAGGTAAATATAAAGGCTCTATTTCTGTTTAAATGTAGTGATGGCAAAAATGCTCTGGTCTTTTGGGGAAGTTTTTTGTCTGAAATGCCCGGTCCTTAAGGGGTTAATGTTTTTATATGTGTATATATGACTGTAAATACATATATACGGTATATATACATATAAATACATTACTATGTATGAACACACATATAAACATATATATATGTGTATATATATATATATATATATATATACACACACACACACACAAATGCATCTTTAAACATTTATATGTATGTGTCTCAATGTTAAAGCCATTTGCCTGCCTTTTTTGAGCCCTTTGAGCCCTTATAACTTTGAGATCTCCTATTTTTGAGCCCTTATAACTTTTTTTATGCAATATATTTTTGAAATAATTTATGAGTGTAACTGTACTTTGTAATGTATTTTTGAAGCATTTTGTTCAACTTTTTTGTTTCGGTAAACAGGTTGTATGTGTTTGTGGCTAACTGTCATTGTCAAGCTGTCCATATGGTAACTAAAGGGTCATATAGCTCTCTTCCTATTAGTGATCTGTGAGATATTCACTCTAGCACATGAGAGTCAGAGAACAATAAGAAAAGCTCCAATTGGAGATGTGTGTTTGAGCTAGAGGAGTTTTCAGTGTGCTGATGATTGTACAATGATAAAAGCGGAAATCGTATGCTGTCTGTCTGCTGTGATGTCCAGCAGGCATGATTTGCTATAGTGAATCATGGTTGCACAACATTTGATAAATCAAGCCCTATGCGTTATCGTCAAAGGAGTTACTGAAGATATGGTGCCAGCCAAAGCAAAATTAAAACAAGACAGATAATAAATTAAATATGACTGACTAATACGACTGAACACTTTTTTTTGCGGCGCACAATGAGAAGTTCTTGTCATGCTGTTTTCGGTCATCTCCCACACTACAGGCCAGGGATTTTAGTGGGCGGCACTCACAAGCCTTCAATGGGAGTGCCAATGACGGTGCAACAAATGTGGTAGCATCACAAAGGTGTGTGGTCACTGTAGCTGCAAGGGAGCTGGATGGGAGGAGTTGATTGAAACCCCTCAGTCTCAGCTCCCTTAGAAGCTACAGGTGATCAATACCCATCATTTGAAAGACAATTACCTGCTCTTTTAAATGATCTTGACAAGCACCAAGCCCACAGAAGTAAAATAATAATAATAATAATAATAATAATAATAATAATAAAAAAGTCAGAACATGGCGTTTTAATGGGGAGAGAACCTTAAGTGACACACTAAAAATAAAAATGTGTACAGACACCCAATAAAGCTTTTTTTATTGTAGATATGTCCCTTTTTTTCAAAACAAATTGCACATTTTGTCTGTATAGATAGGTGATCACTGTCACCACAAAATAAAATATTCTTTTATTTCTACTCTGGAACAAATGGAAATCCTCTAGTTTTTATTACAATAACCAAAAGCCTGTATGAGCCCCTCATTCAAATCTGGATATCCTTGATAACAATTTAGTAAGGTGATCACACTGGTAACCTGGCTATTTTTAATGTTATTTAATAAAATTAAATATACATTATAACAATAACCTAAACAGTATATAATTTGTGGAGGTCACTCAACTCGATATAACTTACAAAAGCATTTAAATTAAGCAGCAAAAAAAGCTCAAACTCATCTTAGCACTGTTGAAAATAATAAGCAATTTCTTTCTCTGTTTTTTGCAGTGCCTTGTGAGGTCTGAATGGGTTAATTTGTATGTGGGCATTATTAGTCAGGAGAGGCCAATCTGGTTTAAGAGGCTATAAAATGTAGCTAGTTCTGAGTGCATGTCTGTTTATTTATCTAATCTTTTTCTATCCTTGTTTAAATTCTTGCATTCCAGCTAGTATCAGTAAACACTTAAATCCTGGTTATCTTGATAGGCCAAATATATGAATGTATGTACACAACTCATTGTAAACATAGGGAATGTCTCATAAAAAGTAAGACACTAGTTCATTCCTGACCTTTGCCTTTTTTATATATGGTCAAACACAGTAAAACCTACAATTCTGACTTGTAGAACTGTTATTTACTTATGTTGTAACCATATTTGTTAAAACCCTTGCATTTCTTTAGCTAGCCAATCATGAACTGTAAATAGCCAAGATGTGAAATGTATAAATACCTGGGAAGGGGACTGACCCCCTCAGAGAAAACTTGTTATTGTTTCTCTCCATGCTGCAGTGTGTAATCAATAAACAAACTCTTTTTAACCTGTCGTGGTCTGAAGAAGTTATTCAGTCCAGGGTGAGCATATCACCAACACATGGCGTAGTCGGCAGGATGGCAAAATCTCAGACAGCAGTCCAAGCGGCAAAGACTTTCTGCTCCAGGGACACTCAATTTAGACTGGTCTTCTGAATGGTAAGAACATTTTTGTTTTTAGTTTATCAGTAATTGAGTGTCTCTTGATAAGGGGTCAGAGCTGTTTGGCGTTTTGAGTGAATCTATCCTAAGAGGCTTTGTTTATTGATTTATTAATGTTATGTGTCATGTTGTGTAAATTGTTTTTTTTCTGTAAATGTGAAAATTGGTTCAGTGTAAATTGTTTTTGTAAATGTCAAAACTTGTGACCTAGGAGGGTGTCTATTTAAAGGCAACTGGGATTAGGAGACTGGGTTCACAATTCTAGCTGCCCCAACCTGACTGCAAGTCCCACCAGACATTAACCAGTCAGTGTTTGAATGCAAGGGGAACTGTGACAAACCTATATCTGAAACTGTGACCTGGCAGACACCCTAAGAGGAAACATAGTTACCTGTTATCTGATTATTTGTTTAGGAAAACCTCTTGTATAAGTCCTGATTAGGCAGCTTTATTTCTTGTATGAGCACTGATAGTATTCCCAGTTAAGAAAATATTGTTAATCTTAGGAAGAGGCTATCCTGGGTAGACGTAAGACTGCAGCAGTCATTTAAGGGGACAGTATACACTCATTTTCATATAACTACATGTGATAGACACTACTATGGAGAGTGAGATGCACAGATACTGATATGGGAATCCAGTATAGAACTGTTTGAAAACTTACTTAGAAGATCTCAGTTTTCTCTGTTGAAAAGGACATAAACAGGAGCAAGCCGGAGTAGGTAGCTGACGTTATTCTCATAAAACTTTGGGGCTTGGTTAGGAGTCTGAAAAGCAGAGCAATGTTATTTAAAAATAAGCAAAACTATACATTTTAAAAAAAAAACACAACAAATTTATGGGCTATATAAATAGATCATCTACAAAACATTTATGCAAAGAAAAAGTGAGTGTATAATGTCCCTTTGAGGGCAAACACGTGGTGTAGTGTTGCCAGGTTGGGGTGGAGGTTCCCCTGATACAATACAATTCTCTTTTGTTCTGTTTGTTGATTTTGTTGTTTTAGTTTTTTTCGAATTTGTGTTAATCGTAAGTAAAAAACCCAAGTGACATTTAAAAGTACAAAAAAATATATAGTAAAAAGTCAATTTAAAATGGGACATAATTCCTCTAAAAGCTGTTTCACTAATCTTAAATGGCCAAAGGGTTCCCCAGCAGAATATATGAATCAACACCATGGCCTTTTTTTAATAAGTATCATACTAAATGGTCTCGAGTAACTCAAAATAAAGGGTCCAATATATTGCCAGAGGGTGGCTCTTGAAACCTAGATAAAATAAATACCCTAAGTAATGTTTTAATAGAAGTTTCAAAAAAAGAACAACCCTACATCAGAAGAGTGGAAAGCATATTTTAAATGGAATACTGAGGCAGTAAAAAGACAGTGTGAGTCGTTAAACTTAAAATTAAATCTCCCAGTAAGGGAAGAAAAAGAGCAAAAAAATAAGAAAAAGAGCAAAAAAATAAGAAAAAGAGTGCAAGGGGTAATAGAATAAAATGTTTCAAATGTGGAAAGGTGGGACACATGAGCAAATATTGTTGGTCACTCCAGCAGCAATAAAACACAGACACAAGAGCTGCATGTAAGAGGGGTATAGGAATACTGATAGATGGACTAACAAAAGTATTTGTTAGAAAAGTTTGTGTTTTAATGATTAAAAGATTAAGTAATAAATTAAATCGGTGCTTTATATTCTTTAAGTGACATTTTAAGTAGGGTAAATCATGTTTTAGTGTTTATCATCAGCGAGTACCCATGAACAAAGTAATTGTATATTACACAATTTTGTAAAAATAGGAATAATTGAGAGGAAATGTATTTCTTTGTTAGATGGTTCAGAATGTAATGCACATGAAAATGTGTATAAATATTGAAGAGGTGCTGGAGGTATGTAAGGAGATATTAGAAGTTTGTATGGTAGGTTTTTTTTCCCACCTTAGGAGTGAATATTTTTGAAGATTTAATTAGTGTTTGATTGTCAGTATTCAATGTGTCTCTGTTGTATGATTTTTTCAGAGCAATAGTGCACAATGTACAGTTGAAGGTAAATGTTGTATCTTGAACTTTTGTGTGTATAAGGTTTATTGTGTTCTCCACTGAAATTACACAGAATTATTGATGGTAAATTATATGCCGCAAATTTTCATATATATACATATTGTCTTGTATTGATTTGCAGAACTGGCCAGCTGCAATAATTATGCAAAGACAATATTTAGTTCAAATATTATTTAGTGGATGAATACAATTAAACTAGGTATAATCTTAATGAAGATGTTTGTATATGGTTGTTTAACTTCTTTTACTTACATTTTTTAAGTGGAATAAAATGTTTTAATTATAGAAAAATGTGACACAGATAAGCCTTTTGAGCAGTCAGACAGTAAAGACATAGGAGCTGTGTGCTATAAGAAAAAGGGAGGGGAAGAGGGTAACAATAAAGTGTATACCTGCCTTGGAGTGATAATTGCAGAAGATTTGTGACTAATAAAATAAGCAGGGGAAATATTTTATTTAAATTAAAGGGACAGGGTACTTGACATTTGTATTGTTTTTAAAAAAATAATAAAAAAAATAGATGGTCTCTTTGTTACCCATTCCCCAGTTTTACATGATCAACACAGTAGTATTGATAAACTTCTTTTACCTCTGTGATTACTTAGTATCCAAATCTCTGCAGACTACCAACTTATCTCAGTGCTTTTTTATAAACTTGCAATTTGGCAATTAGTCCTGCAGCCTATGAGCCTGCCTAGTTTTAGCCTTTAACAAAGAATACCAAGTGAACCAAGCAGATTTGATTATTAAAGTAAATTTTAAAGTTGTTTGAATTACACGCCCTATCTAAATCATTAAAGGGACAGTCTAATATAAATTAAACTTTCATTATTCAGATAGGACTTTTAATTTTAATCAACTTTCCAATTTACTTTTATCATCAAATTTGCTTTTTTCTCTTGGTATTCTTAGTTTAAACTAAACATAGGTAGGCTCATATGCTAATTTCTAAATCTTTGAGGGCTGCCTCTTATCACATGCTTTTAAAATCTCTTTTCAAAACAAAGAGACTAAGGCCTCTAGTTATCAAGCCGTCAACCTCAAATACGCTGGAATTCCGCAGCGTATTTGTGACGAGGCTGATTCGCCTAAGTTATCAAGCCCTACACAACGGCAAAAGTAGAATTTAGTGACGTAAGATTCGATCCGCCAGACTCAGTCCAACACAGATCGATTCTTACGTCACTCCAGATGTTCCGAAAGCAAGTTCGGCACAATCTGACTACTTTTGCTAGTTATCAAAAAACTAGCAGGTACGCTCGGCACTTTTCCGGCCCAGCGTACCTGGTTTTAAATCAATGGGAGTCTGACCATAGCGAAAGTTCATGTTCGCTGCTGCCAGATATCCCATTGATTCCTATGGGAGATGTCTACACCTAACACCCTAACATGTACCCCGAGTCTAAACACCCCCAATCTGTCCCCCCCTACACTGCCACAACTAAATAAATGTATTACCCCCTAAACCACTGCTCCCGTAGCCCACCGCCACTATAATAAATATGTTAACCCCTAAACCGCCGCTCCCGGAGCCCACCGCCGCTCTAATAAACTGATTAACCCCTAAACCACCGCTCCCGGACCCCGCCGCCACCTATATTAAACGTATTAACCCCTAATCTGCCCCCCCTACACCATCGCCACCTATAATACATTTATTAACCCCTATCCTGCCCCCCTACACCGCCGCAACTATAATAAAATTATTAACCCCTAAACCTAAGTCTAACCCTAACCGTAACACCCCCCCTAACTTAAATATTAATTAAATACATATAAATATTATAACTCTTATTAACTAAATTAATCCTATTTAAAACTAAATACTTACCTGTAAAATAAACCCTAAGATAGCTACAATGTAATTAATAATTACATTGTAGCTATCTTAGGATTTATATTTATTTTACAGCTAACTTTGTATTTATTTTAGCTAGTTAGAATAGTTATTAAATAGTTATTAACTATTTAATAACTACCTAGCTAAAAGAAATACAAATTTACCTGTAAAATAAATCCTAAGCTAAGTTACAATTAAACCTAACATTACACTATCATTAAATTAATAAAATAAATTACCTACAAATAACTACAATTAAACACAATTGAATAAACTAACTAAAGTACAAAAAATTAAAAAAAATAAGTTACAAAAAATAAAAAAAATAAGTTACAAACATTTAAAAAATATTTAAGCTATTTACACCTAATCTAAACCCCCTAATAAAATAACAAAGCCCCCCAAAATAAAAAAAATGCCCTACCCTATTCTACATTAAAAAGTTAACAGCTCTATTATCTTACCAGCCCTTAAAAGGGCCTTTTGCGGGGCATGACCCAAAGAATTCAGCTCTTTTGCCTGTAAAAAAAAAATTACAAACCCCCAACATTAAAACCCACCACCCACATACCCCTAATCTAGCGCAAACCCCCCTTAAATAAACCTAACACTACCCCCCTGAAGATCATCCTACCTTTAGCCGTCTTCAGCCAGCCGACCACCGATGGAACAGAAGAGGAAATCCGCAGCGGCCGAAGTCTTCATCCAAGGGGCGCTGAAGAAGTCTTCCATCCGACTGAAGTCATCATCCAAGGGGCGCTGAAGAAGTCTTCCATCCTATTGAAGTCATCATCCAAGGGGCGCTGAAGAAGTCTTCCATCTGATTGAAGTCATCATCCATGCGGCGTCTTCAATCTTCATCCATAGGGAGCGGAGAGGAGCCATCTTCAGACAAGCCGACGCGGAGCCATCTTCTTCCACTGACGACTGAACAATGAATGACGGTTCCTTTAAGTGACGTCATCCAAGATGGTGTCCCTCGAATTCCGTTTGGCTGATAGGATTCTATCAGCCAATCGGAATTAAGGTAGGAAAAATCTGATTGGCTGATTAATCAGCCAATCAGATTGAAGGTCAATCGGATTGGCTGATCCAATCAGCCAATCAGATTGAGCTTGCATTCTATTGGCTGATCGGAACAGCCAATAGAATGCAAGCTCAATCTGATTGGCTGATTGGATCAGCCAATCCGATTGAACTGCAATCTGATTGGCTGATTTAATCAGCCAATCAGATTTTTCCTACCTTAATTCCGATTGGCTGATAGAATCCTATCAGCCAATCGGAATTCGAGGGACGCCATCTTGGATGATGTCACTTAAAGGAACCGTCATTCGTCGTTCAGTTGTCGGTGGAAGAAGATGGCTCCACGTCGGCTCGTCTGAAGATGGCTCCGCTCTGCTCCGGATGGATGAAGATTGAAGACACCGCCTGGATGATGAATTCAATTGGATGGAAGACTTCTTCAGCACCCCTTGGATGATGACTTCAATCGGATGGAAGACTTCTTCAGCACCCCTTGGATGATGACTTCAGTCGGATGGAAGACTTCTTCAGCGCCCCTTGGATGAAGACTTCGGCCGCTGCGGATCTCCTCTTCTGTTCCATCGGTGGTCGGCTGGCTGAAGACGGCTCAAGGTAGGATTATCTTCAGGGGGGTAGTGTTAGGTTTATTTAAGGGGGTTTAGGTTAGATTAGGGGTATGTGGGTGGTGGGTTTTAATGTTGGGGGGTTGTAATTTTTTTTTTACAGGCAAAAGAGCTGAATTCTATTGGGCATGCCCCGCAAAAGGCCCTTTTAAGGGCTGGTAAGGTAATAGAGCTGTTAACTTTTTAATGTAGAATAGGGTAGGGCATTTTTTTTATTTTGGGGGGCTTTGTTATTTTATTAGGGGGCTTAGATTAGGTGTAAGTAGCTTAAAATTGTTGTAATATTTTTTAAATGTTTGTTACTTATTTATTTTATTTTTTGTAACTTATTTTTTTTTATTTTTTGTACTTTAATTAGTTTATTTAATTGTATTCAATTGTAGTTATTTGTAGGTAATTTATTTTATTAATTTAATGATAGTGTAGTGTTAGGTTTAATTGTAACTTAGCTTAGAATTTATTTTACAGGTAAATTTGTATTTCTTTTAGCTAGGTAGTTATTAAATAGTTAATAACTATTTAATAACTATTCTAACTAGCTAAAATAAATACAAAGTTAGCTGTAAAATAAATATAAATCCTAAGGCCTAGATTTGGAGTTCGGCGGTAAAAGGGCTGCTAACGCTCCGCGGGCTTTTTTCTGGCCGCACCATAAATTTAACTCTGGTATCGAGAGTTTAATCAAATGCTGCGTTAGGCTCCAAAAAAGGAGCGTAGAGCATTTTTACCGCAAATGCAACTCTCGATACCAGAGTTGCTTACGGACGCGGCCGGCCTCAAAAACGTGCTCGTGCACGATTCCCCCATAGGAAACAATGGGGCTGTTTGAGCTGAAAAAAAAACCTAACACCTGCAAAAAAGCAGCGTTCAGCTCCTAACGCAGCCCCATTGTTTCCTATGGGGAAACACTTCCTACGTCTGCACCTAACACTCTAACATGTACCCCGAGTCTAAACACCCCTAACCTTACACTTATTAACCCCTAATCTGCCGCCCCCGCTATCGCTGACCCCTGCATATTTTTTTAAACCCCTAATCTGCCGCTCCGTAAACCGCCGCCACCTACGTTATCCCTATGTACCCCTAATCTGCTACCCCTAACACCGCCGACCCCTATATTATATTTATTAACCCCTAACCTGCCCCCCACAACGTCGCCGACACCTGCCTACACTTATTAACCCCTAATCTGCCGAGCGGACCTGAGCGCTACTATAATAAATGTATTAACCCCTAATCCGCCTCACTAACCCTATCATAAATAGTATTAACCCCTAATCTGCCCTCCCTAACATCGCCGACACCTAACTTCAATTATTAACCCCTAATCTGCCGACCGGAGCTCACCGCTATTCTAATAAATGTATTAACCCCTAAAGCTAAGTCTAACCCTAACACTAACACCCCCCTAAGTTAAATATAATTTAAATCTAACGAAATAAATTAACTCTTATTAAATAAATTATTCCTATTTAAAGCTAAATACTTACCTGTAAAATAAATCCTAATATAGCTACAATATAAATTATAATTATATTATAGCTATTTTAGGATTAATATTTATTTTACAGGCAACTTTGTAATTATTTTAACCAGGTACAATAGCTATTAAATAGTTAAGAACTATTTAATAGTTACCTAGTTAAAATAATAACAAATTTACCTGTAAAATAAATCCTAACCTAAGTTATAATTAAACCTAACACTACCCTATCAATAAAATAATTAAATAAACTACCTACAATTACCTACAATTAACCTAACACTACACTATCAATAAATTAATTAAACACAATTCCTACAAATAAATACAATTAAATAAACTATCTAAAGTACAAAAAATAAAAAAGAACTAAGTTACAGAAAATAAAAAAATATTTACAAACATAAGAAAAATATTACAACAATTTTAAACTAATTACACCTACTCTAAGCCCCCTAATAAAATAACAAAGCCCCCCAAAATAAAAAATTCCCTACCCTATTCTAAATTAAAAAAGTTACAAGCTCTTTTACCTTACCAGCCCTGAACAGGGCCCTTTGCGGGGCATGCCCCAAGAATTTCAGCTCTTTTGCCTGTAAAAAAAAACATACAATACCCCCCCCCCCAACATTACAACCCACCACCCACATACCCCTAATCTAACCCAAACCCCCTTAAAGAAACCTAACACTAAGCCCCTGAAGATCTTCCTACCTTGTCTTCACCATACCAGGTTCACCGATCCATCCTGGCTCCAACATCTTCATCCAACCCAAGCGGGGGTTGGCGATCCATAATCCGGTCCAGAAGAGGCTCCAAAGTCTTCCTCCTATCCGGCAAGAAGAGGACATCCGGACCGGCAAACATCTTCTCCAAGCGGCATCTTCGATCTTCTTCCATCCGGAGCGAAGCGGCAGGATCCTGAAGACATCCAGCGCGGAACATCCATCCGGACCGACGACTGAACGACGAATGACTGTTCCTTTAAGGGACGTCATCCAAGATGGCGTCCCTCGAATTCCGATTGGCTGATAGGATTCTATCAGCCAATCGGAAATTAAGGTAGGAATTTTCTGATTGGCTGATGGAATCAGCCAATCAGAATCTAGTTCAATCCGATTGGCCGATCCAATCAGCCAATCAGATTGAGCTCGCATTCTATTGGCTGATCGGAACAGCCAATAGAATGCGAGCTCAATCTGATTGGCTGATTGGATCAGCCAATCGGATTGAACTTGATTCTGATTGGCTGATTCCATCAGCCAATCAGAAAATTCCTACCTTAATTCCGATTGGCTGATAGAATCCTATCAGCCAATCGGAATTCGAGGGACGCCATCTTGGATGACGTCCCTTAAAGGAACAGTCATTCGTCGTTCAGTCGTCGGTCCGGATGGATGTTCCGCGCTGGATGTCTTCAGGATCCTGCCGCTTCGCTCCGGATGGAAGAAGATCGAAGATGCCGCTTGGAGAAGATGTTTGCCGGTCCGGATGTCCTCTTCTTGCCGGATAGGAGGAAGACTTTGGAGCCTCTTCTGGACCGGATTATGGATCGCCAACCCCCGCTTGGGTTGGATGAAGATGTTGGAGCCAGGACGGATCGGTGAACCTGGTATGGTGAAGACAAGGTAGGAAGATCTTCAGGGGCTTAGTGTTAGGTTTCTTTAAGGGGGTTTGGGTTAGATTAGGGGTATGTGGGTGGTGGGTTGTAATGTTGGGGGGGGGGTATTGTATGTTTTTTTTTACAGGCAAAAGAGCTGAAATTCTTGGGGCATGCCCCGCAAAGGGCCCTGTTCAGGGCTGGTAAGGTAAAAGAGCTTGTAACTTTTTTAATTTAGAATAGGGTAGGGAATTTTTTATTTTGGGGGGCTTTGTTATTTTATTAGGGGGCTTAGAGTAGGTGTAATTAGTTTAAAATTGTTGTAATATTTTTCTTATGTTTGTAAATATTTTTTTATTTTCTGTAACTTAGTTCTTTTTTATTTTTTGTACTTTAGATAGTTTATTTAATTGTATTTATTTGTAGGAATTGTGTTTAATTAATTTATTGATAGTGTAGTGTTAGGTTAATTGTAGGTAATTGTAGGTAGTTTATTTAATTATTTTATTGATAGGGTAGTGTTAGTTTTAATTATAACTTAGGTTAGGATTTATTTTACAGGTAAATTTGTTATTATTTTAACTAGGTAACTATTAAATAGTTCTTAACTATTTAATAGCTATTGTACCTGGTTAAAATAATTACAAAGTTGCCTGTAAAATAAATATTAATCCTAAAATAGCTATAATATAATTATAATTTATATTGTAGCTATATTAGGATTTATTTTACAGGTAAGTATTTAGCTTTAAATAGGAATAATTTATTTAATAAGAGTTAATTTATTTCGTTAGATTTAAATTATATTTAACTTAGGGGGGTGTTAGTGTTAGGGTTAGACTTAGCTTTAGGGGTTAATACATTTATTAGAATAGCGGTGAGCTCCGGTCGGCAGATTAGGGGTTAATAATTGAAGTTAGGTGTCGGCGATGTTAGGGAGGGCAGATTAGGGGTTAATACTATTTATGATAGGGTTAGTGAGGCGGGTTAGGGGTTAATAACCTTATTATAGTAGCGCTCAGGTCCGCTCGGCAGATTAGGGGTTAATAAGTGTAGGCAGGTGTCGGCGACGTTGAGGGGGGCAGATTAGGGGTTAATAAATATAATATAGGGGTCGGCGATGTTAGGGGTAGCAGATTAGGGGTACATAGGGATAACGTAGGTGGCGGCGATTTGCGGTCGGAAGATTAGGGGTTAATTATTTTAAGTAGCTTGCGGCGACGTTGTGGGGGGCAAGTTAGGGGTTAAGAAATATAATATAGGGGTCGGCGGGGTTAGGGGCAGCAGATTAGGGGTACATAAGTATAACGTAGGTGGCGGTCGGCAGATTAGGGGTTAAAAATTTAAATAGAGTGGCGGCGATGTGGGGGGACCTCGGTTTAGGGGTACATAGGTAGTTTATGGGTGTTAGTGTACTTTAGGGTACAGTAGTTAAGAGCTTTATAAACCGGCGTTAGCCAGAAAGCTCTTAACTCCTGCTATTTTCAGGCGGCTGGAATTTTGTCGTTAGAGCTCTAACGCTCACTTCAGAAACGACTCTAAATACCAGCGTTAGAAAGATCCCATTGAAAAGATAGGCTACGCAAATGGCGTAGGGGGATCTGCGGTATGGAAAAGTCGCGGCTGAAAAGTGAGCGTTAGACCCTTTAATCACTGACTCCAAATACCAGCGGGCGGCCAAAACCAGCGTTAGGAGCCTCTAACGCTGGTTTTGACGGCTACCGCCGAACTCCAAATCTAGGCCTAAGATAGCTACAATGTAATTATTAATTACATTGTAGCTATCTTAGGGTTTATTTTACAGGTAAGTATTTAGTTTTAAATAGGATTAATTTAGTTAATAAGAGTTATAATATTTAGATGTATTTATTAATATTTAAGTTAGGGGGGGTGTTACGGTTAGGGTTAGACTTAGGTTTAGGGGTTAATAATTTTATTATAGTTGCGGCGGTGTAGGGGGGGCAGGATAGGGGTTAATAAATGTATTTAATAACTATTCTAACTAGCTAAAATAAATACAAAGTTGACTGTAAAATAAATATAAATCCTAAAATAGCTACAATGTAATTATTAATTACATTGTAGCTATCTTAGGGTTTATTTTACAGGTAAGTATTTAGTTTTAAATAGGAATAATTTATTTAATGATAGTGTAGTGATAGGTGTAATTGTAACAGGTTAGTTTTTATTTTACAGGTAAATTTTTCTTTATTTTAACTAGGTAGCTATTAAATAGTTAATAACTATTTAATAGCTATTGTACCTAGTTAAAATAAATTGAAATTTGCCTGTAAAATAAAAAAAACATCCTAAAATAGCTACAATATAATTGTTATTTATATTGTAGCTATATTAGGGTTTATTTTAAAGGTAAGTATTTAGTTTAAAATAGGATTAATTTAGTTAATAAGAGTTATAATATTAATATGTAATAGTTGCGGCGGTGTAGGGGGGGCAGGATAAGGGTTAATAAATTTATTATAGGTGGTGACGCTGTAGGGGGGGCAGATTAGGGGTTAATAAATTTAATATAGGTTGCGGCGAGGTCCGGAAGCAGCGGTTTAGGGGTTTAACAATTTATTTAGTCGCGGCGGGGTACGGGATCGGCAGGATAGGGGTTAATAAATTTATTATAGGTGGTGGCTGTATAGGGGGGGCAGGATAGGGGTTAATAGGTATTATGTAGGTGGCGGCGGGGTCCGGGAGCGTCGGTTTAGGGGTTAATCAGTTTATTAGAGTGGCGGTGGGCTCCGGGAGCGGCGGTTTAGGGGTTAATACATTTATAAGAGTCGCGGCGGGGTCTAGGAGCGGCGGTTTAGGGGTTAATAACTTTATTTAGTTGCGGGGGGCTCCGGGGGCGCCGGTATAGGGGGTAGAACAGTATAGTTAGTGTGGGTGCTTAGTGACAGCTTGTCAATAAAGCTGTAAAAAGCAGAAGAGCAGCAAGATCAGATGCGTGATAACTATCACAGTCCGCTGCTCATCGCCCCATACTACAGCTTTTTTGATAACTTTGGCGAGATTTTTCAGGTCCGCGGCGGCGATGGTAGGCAAGCGTATTGGGCCAGCGAAGGCAGGTAAGTAGACACGTTGATAACTAGGCCTCTAAAAGTACACATGGGCCATATAGATAACACTGTGTTCAGGCACAGGGGGTTATTTAAGATTTAGCACAACACAATGCTAAATTTAAGACAATAGATAATAAACAGTCACAGTCATGTGATCAGGGGGCTGGAAGAAGCTTCCTAGATACAAGGTAATCACAGAGGTAAAAAGTTTATTAATATAATTGTGTTGATTATGCAAAACTGGGGAATGGGTAATAAAGGGATTATCTATCTTTTAAAACAATAACAATTCTATGGTAGACTGTCCCTTTAAGGTTCAATTTTATTGATCCTTTAAAAAGAAACATAAATTACCCTGTATTTTACAATACCCCCTGTGTAAAATCCTGGTGACTATTAGTCTAACATTGCTCAGAAACAGGCTAAAAATATAATATCTGTGATGTTGATTTTGGAGACTATGACATACAACTAACATCAATGCTTAAGTCTTTCCATATCCAGGTACATGCTGCACAGTTACAGAATGATAATCGTGTAGTGCATGCCATCTCACCTGGTGATCTTATAATGGTTGCAAGTTTTTGTCCAGAAAAATAGCTCTAGAGCCAAAGTAGATCTTAGATGTCTCTGAGAGCTACTGAAATCCTATTGGCTGTTCAAATCAGCCAATAGGAATGCAAGGAACGCCATATTTAAACGCATACCTTGAATTCACTATTCAGTGTATGGCGGCGATCATACAAATGGGATCCTCCACGCTCCATGGCTCCACGGTCGCCAGTCCTGCTCTGTGCTCATCTCCGTTCCGCGCCGGCTTGGTCCTGGATGAAGAGAGAAATGGTACCCGCTTGGAAGAAAATGTCGGCCGCTTGGAAAAAGACTTTACCACCTGGAACAGGACCTTCTCCGCTGGACTTCAGGAACGGTGAGTACCTATTTGGGGGTTAGATTTAGTTTTTTTTTTTAGATTAGGGATTTATTGGGCACTCTTAAAAGAGCTGAATGCCCTTTTAAGGGCAATGCCCAAACAAATGCCCCTTTAGGGGCAATGGCTAGTTTAGGATTTTTTTGTGTTAGTTTTTTTTTATTTTGGGGGGTTTGTTGGGTGGTGGGTTTTACTGTTAGAGGGGGGACTTAGTATTTTTTTAAGATAAAAGAGCTGTTTAACCTTAAGGGCTATTGGTAGTTTAGTATCAGATTAGGAGGTGTTTTTATTTGGGGGGGCTTTTTTATTTTAATAGGGATTAGGTTTAATTTTTTTATCTTTTAATAATTTGGTTTATTATTTTATGTAATGCTGTAGCAGCAAAGTCCAGCGCACCCGGCAGCAATGAGACTCAACAAATAAATATGCCAAGAAGTATACCTGTTTATTTAGAACATGTTGATCAAAGGGCTAAGACAAGCCAAATATGCCAAATGGCAAAATACTCCTACACGTAAGAAAAAGACAGCATATGACAGGCAGCAGGTTGGGGAAAGAAAAAGACGCGTTTCCTTATGTTGTTACATAGTAATCCTCAGTGACCATGTTTGTTTCCCACAATTCAATGCCTTAAATACACACCTGTAGTGCAATCACAGCACTGAAAGGACTAATTAGTGTATAGCCAATAATAAAGGAAAAATAAGAATGTGGGCGAAACAGATCATTGTGGTTACAACGCATCAACGAAAAAAATATATATATGTGTTTACAAAATATTTGATAACCAAATACATACAATAAATTAGGCACTATAAATATACACAAAGTAAGTATAATAGATGAAAATGTAAAATATTTATACAAACGTATAAACTTCTAATTTCACAAAAAAAAAAATAGTGCCATATTAGTTTAAAAAAAAAAAAGAGAGATATTGGAATTAATGTACAAAAATCAAAAAGCAAAAAACTGAATGGAGTGAAAATAATAATAATAAAAAGGTACTAAGAACTTTATTGATCTACAAATAGTCTTACATCCCAATCAAAATTTAACCCTGCCGGCACTCTAGTGCCCAGCTGAAAAATCCAATATACTTCTCTTTTACTGAGAGTAGTGCCTCTATTTCCACCTCTTGGGTGTCTAGAGATCAATTGGATTGCTTGGAATGTCAACAATGAACTATCAGAATTGTGGTGTCATTTGAAATGCAGTGAGATAGGGGTAGTGGACTCTGGGTCCTCAATTGAGCGTAGATGCTCAAGAAAACGATCCTTTAGCGCACGTGTTGTTTGTCCCACGTACTGCCTGAGGCACCCCCTGCAGGTCAAAAGATATATGACATAGCAAGAATTGCATGTCATATGTTCACGAATTTCAAAAATCTTGTGGTTGTTACTTGATGTAAAACTAGTGCCAAAAGACGCATAGGCACATGACTTACATCTCGTGCTGCCACATTTGAAGAAACCAGGTTTAATTGAAAGCCAATTTCTTTGTGACTGTTGCCTTGGCAACATAGAGGGAGACAGTATGCTCCCTAGTGTTTGGGCCCTACGAGATACAAAACATACACCCTCTTTGACTATATCTACCAGGGTGTCATCAGTGGTCAATATAGGGAGTGCCTTCCTGATTATGTCACAGATTTTACCATATTCCATGCTGTAAGAAGTGATGAATTTTAATTGTTTGGACCTATCTGTATTCTTTGATCTACCAGACACAAAAAGATCTTTTCTGTCAAGAAGATCAATATCTCGTTTAGTTTGTTGTAGATAATTAGGAGAATACCCTCTCTGGGCTAACCTTTCAGTTAGTTCACTGGAATGTTTTTCATAGCTCAATTGGTTGGTGCAGTTACGCTTAACCCTTATGTACTGACTCTTGGGGATAGACTGTATAGTGTGCTTTGGATGACATGATTTAGCATTCAAAATTGTATTTCCAGATGTGGGTTTACGGAACAATTCAATATCAATGCACGAAGACTGAAGATTAGAGTGTAACTTAATGTCCAAAAAGGAAATTGAATGTTTGTCACTTTCCATAGTGAACCGTAGATTCAGAGCATTGTTCTGTAAATAATCAAGAAACGATTCAAGGAGATCTACCGGACCCTTCCAAATCAACAAAATATCGTCAATATAACGACCAAAATAATGTATATGCTCTTTGAAGGGGTTCCCATCTCCATAGACATGGGACAGCTCCCACCAACCCAAATAAAGGTTGGCATAGGAAGGGGCAAACTTTGCCCCCATTAGAAATTAGAAGTTTATACGTTTGTATAAATATTTTACATTTTCATCTATTATACTTACTTTGTGTATATTTATAGTGCCTAATTTATTGTATGTATTTGGTTATCAAATATTTTGTAAACACATATATATATATTTTTTACGTTGATGCGTTGTAACCACAATGATCTGTTTCGCCCATATTCTTATTTTTCCTTTATTATTGGCTATACACTAATTAGTCCTTTCAGTGCTGTGATTGCACTACAGGTGTGTATTTAAGGCATTGAATTGTGGGAAACAAACATGGTCACTGAGGATTACTATGTAACAACATAAGGAAACGCGTCTTTTTCTTTCCCCAACCTGCTGCCTGTCATATGCTGTCTTTTTCTTACGTGTTGGAGTATTTTGCCATTTGGCATATTTGGCTTGTCTTAGCCCTTTGATCAACATGCTCTAAATAAACAGGTATACTTCTTGGCATATTTATTTGTTGAGTCTCATTGCTGCCGGGTGCGCTGGACTTTGCTGCTACAGTGTTTCTTTGGTGGGCGTGGATGGAGCACTCCTTTTTCCTTTGCACCGGAGCAGATGAGTGAATACTGATACGTCATCACGGACGTCAAGCAAGAGGGTGTGTACACTACGTGAAGAGCGTCACGTGACTGGATTTGACACGCTGTTGTGTCTGAGTGCTTCCCTGGCTGCGAGTATTTTATGTAATGTTAGACTTTATTTTTTGTAATCTTAGATTCATTTAATTTTTTTTCTTTTTAAGTAATGTTAGCTTTTTATTTTAATTGTAATTTAGTATTTTTAATTTAGGCAATTGGTGTTAATTTAGGGTGTGTTAGGTTAGGGGGCTTAGTAATTTAATTAGTTATTTGCGTTGTGGGGGTTTGGCGGATTAGGGGTTAATAGATTTATTAGGATTATTGCATTGTGTGGGTTTGGTGGATTAGGGGTTGTTTTATTAAGTTTATTGCGCTGTGGCTTAATGGCGGATTAGGGGTTAATAGTTTTATTAGGTTTATTGCGTTGTTGGTTCATGGCAGATTAGGGGTTAATAGTTTTATTAGGTTTATTGCGATGTGGGATAATGGCAGATTAGGGGATTAGAAAATAGAGAACAAAAAACTGGCACAGTGTATATAACTTAGGAATTATAAAAGGTATGGGTAACCTTGGTGCTGCCCCTAGAGGTTAGTCTAAAGTAAGGTTTAGGGAAAAAATGGGACAAAAAGAGGGGTTTGTAGCACTCACATTCCGATTAGAGTAACACCCTGTATCTAAACAGTGGATAAAGTAATAATGATGGGTAATAAAAACAATTAAAGTTTATTTAGTTAATTAAAAAACTGATGGGGACCACACATTCCCCATTCCCCTAAACACAATACAGTGCAAATATAGATAGTAAGCTAAAAACACACAAATGAGCTAAGCCAAAAAGCGTACCAAAGCCCTGGGGTATATGCCCCCCCTGTGTTCCTGGCCGATAACTGGATACATCGGCTTCAGGTGACAGGAGCAGAACCCCAAGGCAGAGAATTGGTACGTATGGCTAGATAAAAAGAAAGATAGATTCCCTAAGTTACAAGGGACCTAATGGGCTCAAAGAACCCCAAACAAACGCGTTTCGGCCGTGAAGCCGGCCTTTCTCAATGTTTACTTGCAAAAGTTATCAAGCCGAATGACCGAGAGCGGCTTCTATTTATACCCCACCCATATTTTATTCAGCCAATCTGATTCCTGTCCATTACACACCCCTGTTGTGCGCCAATCAGGGTGTTGTATCAAGCAACCCGCCTCCCTTGAAACAGGTGTAATGTGCCTCGACAGATCCGTGTTTGTTGTACAAAGATTAGGGGTTAATACATTTATTAGGTTTATTGCAATGTGGGTTAATGGCAGATTAGGGGTTAATACATTTATTAGGTTTATTGCAATGTGGGTTAATGGCAGATTAGGGGTTAATACATTTATTAGGTTTATTGCGATGTGGGTTAATGGCGGATTAGGGGTTAATACATTTATTAGGTTTATTGCGATATGGGTTAATGGCAGATTAGGGGTTAAAACATTTATTATGTTTATTGTGATGTAGGTTAATGGTGGATTAGGGGTTAATATACTTTATTAGTTATTGCGGTGGGGGTTGGCGGTTGACAGGTAGATAGATATTGTGCAAGCGTTAGGTGTTAGTTAATATTTTCAGGCAGTTACAGGAGTTATGGTGCTGACATTTTCAGCGTAAGGCTTGCTGCGCCTGCCTATGTTGGTGAAGTGAGAATGGAGTAAAATGTCTCCATTTTTGCCGCGTAAGTCCTTGCACTGAATATGTGATACGCCCCGCATTTATATGTGGCTTCGTATATGAGATACCAAAACCGCGTAAAAAATGTAATTGCCAGCTTTTGCGGGCGACACCGCATATGTAATTTTGCCCCTAGAGTCTAATTCTCCTCATGCAAAGCAAAGGAGGTGTTTTCATGTTACAAAGACAAATAAAAAGCATTGGATAAATGAGTTGTTGCTTGTTTTTTTTTTAACAGTTTGGAATGGGTTTGAATTTATAAACCCTATAAAAAGCTATGCAATGCACTTTACAAAAGAATTGATTGGAAATGAGCCCGGCGTGCCCTAGTCCTTGTATACCCTTTCAAGCTAAGCAGACAATGAGATTTAGAGACTATTGATATAGTGAATTATGTTTGGAATGCCTATTCTAGAGATGATGTCACTGGGCAGAAATGGGGAGATAAACTAATGAAATATGAGAAAACAATATATAATGAGCCCTTATTACCATTGTAATGCTTTTATTTTACTATAAGGAAAACTTAAAAAATAAATGACTGTACATTGCTAACATTACTGCAGTGTGAGATTTTTGTCCTAACTTCTGCTGGTGTCATGTAGTTTACTTACATTCCCCTGTGGTCCTAAATTGTTTTCTGATAGCTGCCCCCCCAAGCCATTAATAAGAAGTTAACCCCAGCACCACCCCCTTCATGATTATATACAGATCTCTCCGTGCCTCCATGCCATTGCCAGAGGACTTTTGGCTGAACCTAATGGAGTACAAACACAAGTAGCTTTTTGATAGTTATCTGAAGAATTTCTGAATCAGCGTCCTGTGACGGGAGGGAGAGCGAGAGGAGGAAAGTGTGGGGGCAGTCATTCCAGCTTGTGGGGTCACTAATGCGTCTGCACTTGGGTAAGTAACTTATTTCAGACAATCTGATTTGGGAATTAAATGTCCTCTGAGTGTGAGACTGATATTTGGAATAAAATAGCTCTTGTCTGGACTTAAAGTAACAGTTATCCTTAATGACAGACCAAAATCCCACCATCCTTGTTAGCAATGCTCTGCAAGTGCTACATAGGTTTATTCTGCTGGTGACTGAAATGGCTATGGCTAATCCTTGATTCAATTTTGCTGCTTTTAAAAAAAAAAAGCAGATAAGATACACAGAGCCCACCTATCTGAGTTAAAGGGATACAGTGCTCCTTTGGTAAAAACAAATATGTTAAATCAAAGTAAATAAAATTCTCAGTGTAGCTCCTGCCCCCAGTGTGATAAGAGCAGAGGATTTTCAAAACCTAAGTTTTTATTCTGTTATTTATAGGGATGAGTAAATCTGACTCCCTGTTATCTGGTCTTTTCACTAGCCTAAACATTTTATGACATCAGGCTAAGATAAACCTTCCTGCAAAGGCCTCCTCCTCATTGTAGGGCTGTTACAAGAAGCACAAATGTAGTGTAAAATAAATAAAAGGTAAAATCCATTTATATAGATAAATAATATATATTGCAATGATTTCTATTAAGTATAAGCAACTGGTTGGTGCTTTTTTTTTATTACACCAATAAAACAGACTGTTTAACATTCCTTTAAAGGGAACACATCATATTATGAGTTGAATTGCAGTTATATGAACTGGGGAAAAAAAACAATATGTATTTATAGAGTAATAGAAATGATACTGAATTAAAGACATTTGTGTTTTCCATTTCTATATCCAGGTGGAATTACAGCACACGCTGCTACATACAAACCAGTAGTAATCAGTTCAGATAAACAACGGATGCCCAACCTGCTTGTTGACCATGAAACAGCCATCATTAAAGAGACAATGCACTCAGGCTAGCAGCTTATAAGAGTTCATTATATTTGAAGCAGCTACAGGAGCTTGATCCCTCTCTCCCACCCCACTGGGAGGTTAATTTTTGATGCTGCCTCTTGTTTATCTAGCTATTCGTGAGCCATTACTGCATTTTAAGTCTACATGAGCAGATTCAATAGGCAAAGAAAAAGCTATTTCAAATGATAAAAAAGATAAAAGAACCATTTGGAAACAATTTAATAAACTTAAGCAGCCAAAATGTATCATTTGGAACACAGAGGAGAACATTTTACAACACAATTTCCTTTTGACCTTTTATCAAGCCATCTTCTTCTCCAGACCGAATACTTTAGTCTGAATATAAAGCAGTGGTAACTGCCATATGTGCAACATATTTTGCCTTCCTTACACTAATATTGAGATGGCCTGTGCTTGTCTTGGGTCATATTTGGTTGGTCCATAGGCCAGGGCAGACTGTGTGGGGGGGTGTGTGGGGGGGGGGGGGTCTGGTGATATTTTTTTCTAAATTGTACGTCGGAAACGTGAAAGTTTAATTTTGTTATTTGTGCCCCTTTAACTTTGTGTAAAATATAAAGGGTAGGGAAAGAAGTGGCACTGGGACAGAACACCCAAAGCCAGACCATTCAGCAAAATGCAGGATGGGTTAGAGCTCTGATATTACAGTGAAGCACTTTACTGTGATTCATGTTACTACCTCTCTTAATTTACATCACACAAAATTTAAGTTGTTTTCTTCAAATAGTTAATTGTGTATATCCATAGCTTTGGTTGCATATGTAGTTTTATTGGTTTGCATTTATATTACTAAGAAATTCTTCATTTAAAGTCTAGAGGCTCCATTTATCAAACAGCTTAGGGGTGAATGCAGTAACCACGGGTTAGGAACAAGTAGCCATAAGACTGGTGCTTCCTAACCTCTCTCTCTTAGAGGAAGAGTACTTAAAACATCCCCAACTGATGATTGACAAGCCCTGGCCTTGCACAATTGGCAGCTTGAAAGCAGAGAGGATGCATAAGACATTTTTGTGCAATGTTAAGTTCCGGCAGTGGATGCTACCTCACTCCCTGTAAAACAGATGAATAGGTTTACTGCCTGAAAACATTCGGCGAGATTACGAGTCTTGCGTTAGGTCCCAACGCTGCTTTTTAACGCCCGCTGGTATTACGAGTCTGGCAGGTACAGGTGTACCGTTCACGTTTCTTCCGCGACTCGAGCTTACCGTAAATCCCCTTACGTAAATTGTGTATCCTATCTTTTTAATGGGATTTGCCTAACGCTGGTATTACGAGTCTTGGAAGAAGTGAGCGGTACACCCTCTCCTGTCAAGACTCTTACCGCATTTAAAAGTCAGTAGTTAAGTGTTTTATGGGCTAATGCCGTAACATAAAACTCTTAACTAAAGTGCTAAAAAGTACACTAACACCCATAAACTACCTATTAACCCGTAAACCTCATCGGAAACACTTATATAAAGTTTTTAACCCCTAATCTGCTGACCGGACATCTCCACCACTGTAATAAATATATTAACCCCTAAACCGCCACACTCCCGCCTTGCAAACACTAGTTAAATTTTATTAACCCCTAATCTGCCGTCCCTCACATCGCCGACACCTACCTACATTTATTAACCCCTAATCTGCCGCCCCCAATGTCGCCGCAACTATATTAAATTTATTAACACCTAAGTCTAACCCTAACACCCCCCTAACTTAAATATAATTTAAATAAAACAAAATAAAATTACTACAATTAAATAAATTAATCCTATTTAAAACTAAATACTTACCTATAAAATAAACCCTAAGCTAGCTACAATATAATTAATAGTTACATTGTATCTATTTTAGGATTTATTTTTATTTTACAGGCAACTTTGTATTTTTTTTAACTAGGTACAATAGTTATTAAATAGTTATTAACTATTTAATAACTATCTAGTTAAAATAAGTACAAATTTACCTGTAAAATAAATCCTAACCTAAATTACAATTACACCTAACACTACACTATCATTAAATTAATTACTTAAACTAACTACAATTAACTACAATTAAATTAAATAAACTAAAGTACAAAAAAACCCAAACACTAAATTACAGAAAATAAAAAAATAATTAAATTTTTTTTAAAACTAATTACACCTAATCTAATCCCCCTAATAAAATAAAAAAGCCCCCCAAAATAATAAAATTCCCTACCCTATACTAAATTACAAATAGCCCTTAAAAGGGCTTTTTGCGGGGCATTGCCCCAAAGTAATCAGCTCTTTTACCTGTAAAACAAAAATACAATACCCCCCACATTAAAACCCACCACCCACACATCCAACCCTACTCTAAAACCCACCCAATCCCCCCTTAATAAAACCTAACACTACCCCCTTGAAGATCACCCTACCTTGAGCCATCTTCACCCAGCCGGGCACAAGTGGTCCTCCAGAGGGGCAGAAGTCTTCATCCGATCCGGGCAGAAGAGGACCTCCAGATGGGCAAAAGGCTTCATCTAGGCGGCATCTTCTATCTTCATCCATCCGGAGCGGAGCGGGTCCATCCTGAAGCCAGCCGACGTGGAGCATCCTCTTCTTACGATGACTCCCGACGAATGAAGGTTCCTTTAAATGACGTCATCCAAGATGACGTCCCTTGAATTCCGATTGGCTGATAGGAATTAAGGTAGGAACAGCCAATAGAATGCGAGCTCAATCCTATTGGCTGATTGGATCAGCCAATAGGATTGAACTTCAATCCTATTGGCTGATCCAATCAGCCAATAGGATTTTTCCTACCTTAATTCCGATTGGCTGATATAATCCTATCAGCCAATCGGAATTCAAGGGACGCCATCTTGGATGACGTCATTTAAAGGAACCTTCATTCATTGGGAGTCGTCGGAAGAAGAGGATGCTCCGCGTCGGCTGGTTTCAAGATGGACCCGCTAAGGGGGATTGGGTGGGTTTTAAAGTAGGGTTGGATGTGTGGGTGGTGGGTTTTAATGTGGGGGGGTATTGTATTTTTTTTTTTTACAGGTAAAAGAGCTGAGTACTTTGGGGCAATGCCCCGCAAAAGGCCCTTTTAAGGGCTATTTGTAATTTAGTATAGGGTAGGGAATTTTATTATTTTAGGGGGGTTTTTTATTTTATTAGGGGGATTAGATTAGGTGTAATTAGTTTAAAAAAATTGTAATTATTTTTTTTTTCTGTAATTTAGTTTTTTTTTTTTTGTACTTTAGTTTATTTAATTTAATTGTAGTTAATTGTAGTTACTTTAGGTAATTAATTTAATGATAGTGTAGTGTTAGGTGTAATTGTAATTTAGGTTAGGATTTATTTTACAGGTAAATTTGTACTTATTTTAACTAGATAGTTATTAAATAGTTAATAACTATTTAATAACTATTGTACCTAATTAAAATAAATACAAAGTTGCCTGTAAAATAAATATAAACCCTAAGATAGCTACAATGTAACTATTAGTTATACTGTAGCTATCTTAGGGTTTATTTTATAGTTAAGTATTTAGTTTTAAATAGGATTAATTTATTTAATTGTAGTAATTTTATTTTGTTTTATTTAAATTATATTTAAGTTAGGGGGTGTTAGGGTTATGGTTAGACTTAGGTTTAGGGGTTAATAAATTTAATATAGTAGCGGCGACGATGGGGGCGGCAGATTAGGGGTTAATAATTGTAGGTAGGTTGCGGCGACATTGGGGGCAGCAGATTAGGGGTTAATAACTATAATGTAGGTGTCGGCGATGTTAGGGGCAGCAGATTAGGGGTTCATAGGGATAATATAGGTGGCGGCGGTGTCCGGAGCAGCAGATTAGGGGTTAATAATAAAATGCAGGTGTCAGAGATGTCGGGGGCAGCAGATTAGGGGGATTAGGGGTTAATAAGTGTAAGATTAGGGGTGTTTAAACTCGGGGTTCATGTTAGGGTGTTAGGTGTAGACATTAATTTTATTTCCCCATAGGAATCAATGGGACTGCGTTAGAAGCTGAACGCTGCTTTTTTGCAGGTGTTTGTTTTTTTTCCAGCTGAATCTGCCTCATTGATTCCTATGGGGAAATCATGCACAAGCACGTTTTACCTGCTTACCGCTACCGTAAGCAACACTGATATTGAGGTGAGATGTGGAGCTAAATTTTGCTCTACGCTCACCTTTTTGCGGCTAACGCCGGGTTTAAAAAACCTGTAATAGCAGCGTTATCTTAAGGGAGTGGTGAAAAAAAGCTCATTAGCAACGCACCCCTGTTACCTCAAAACTTGTAATCTCGGTGATTGTCTGCCTGAGGGTTAACAAATGGAGGCCAGTGTACAGTGGAATATATATTTTAAATAACATAGGGGTTATTCACAATTTAGGCTGCATTACAAGTAGCACGCTAATGATATTGCGGGACTCGATAAGCAGTATCTATTGACCGCCATAACATTAGCGCACGTCTTGATATTACAAATCCATGGTAATACTAATTTATCAGAGAAGGGTTAGCATGACCGAAAACGCTCTAGCACAACCTATATTTTCCATGGATATCCCTGCCTTGCTAAAAAGTGCTCATATTACAAGTTGAGTGTTATAGATTGTGCTTGAGCACAAGCCAAAATTGAACTAGAATATTTATTGCAACTTGAGATCTGGGGGCCGATTTATCATGCTTGCCCAAAAAAAAAATTAAGAAGCAGCGGTCTTAAGACCGCTGCTCCTTAACTCGTCCGCCACCTCTGAGGCAGTGGCCAGCAATCATCTCAATAGGATACGATCGGGATGATTGACACCCCCTGATAGCGCGAATGTGCAGGGGGTGGCATTGCACAAGCATTTCACAAGAAATGCTTGTGCAATGATAAATGCACAGCGAATCATGTCCGCCTGCACAATGATAAATCGGTCCCCTGAAGTAAATAATAAGAGATAAAAAAAAATTCACAAAACATAATAAAATAAAGTATTAAACTTATATATATATATATATATATATATATATATATATATATATATATACACACAATATATACATATATATAAAATTTAAATATTGATATAAAGATTTTAAAAGGGTTAAATATAAATTTTTATATATATATATATATATATATATATATATATATATATATATATATATACCAGTTTATAGAGGCCTATTTATTAAGCTGGAGCTTGAGGGCCCGTGTTTCACCAGAAACAGCAGTTATGAAGTAGCGGTCTAAACTCCGCTGCTCCATAACCCTGTCCGCCTGCTCTGAGCAGGCAGACAGACAGCGCCGGAATTCAATCCGATTGAGTACGATCGGGTTGATTGACACCCCCTGCTGGCGGCCAATTGGCCGTGAGTCTGCAGGGGGCGGCGTTGCACCAGCAGCTCACAAGAGCTGCTGGTGCAATGCTGAATACGGAGAGCGTATTGCTCTCCGCATTCAGCGAGGTCTGGCGGACCTGATCCGCACTGTCGGATCAGGTCCACCAGACCTTTGATAAATAGGCCTCATGTTGTAGTAACACAATATCAAGCACCTTTGAATTTTAAAGTGAAGGTCAATTTTCATGAATGAGTGCCCGGTTTTTAAAAATATTTTTAAAAACAGGGGCACTTTTATTGATGAAAATTAACATTGCACTGGATTTGAAGAAATACTTACCTTTTACTTCTGCAAAACCGGATCTCCAATTTCAGCCTCAGTTCCTCTGTACTGATGTCAGAAATTACAAAACCGGATTCCTCCAATCATGGCTTGCACCCCAGAGCGTCCAGCTCGTGATGCCCGGCTGTGATTGGAGGAAGCCAGTTTTGTCATTGCTGTGGTCTACAGCAGGAAGAAGAAGGAGGGGGATCGTCGATCCAGCTTTGCAGGAGTAAAAGGTAAGTATTTCTTCAAATCCAGTGCAATGTTAATTTTCATCAATTAAAGTGCCCCTTTCTTCTAGTTTTGAAAGCTTTAAGTGCTACCTAAATACTCTACTGTTCAGGGATGCATACAACCTACACTAACCTTTCTTTATACCAGTTCCTCTCCTCCATTGCTATCCCCTGAACCCCCTTAGCATATAAGCCTAAGAGTCCAGCTGTTTGTAGATCACCTTCTTAAGAGCTGACTACAACAGTGAAACTCTTGGCAGAGCCCTCCACCCATTTGATCCCTATAATTGTTTTGTTGTACTCCGCATTTGTTTATAGCGCTGCAGAATCTGTTGGCGCTCTACAAATAACCGATAATAATAAAAATAATAATCTTTATGCTGGCAAGTAAAATCAAAACTGCCAGAGCTAAAATGCTATGAAATAATGTTAAAAATAATACTTTTAGCAATTTACACTGTAACTTCAGTGCATGACCTCTTGATTTGACACTCCCCTTACACTTTAATTTGCTTCCCTACTGTTCTTTGTTAGATCCCTTAATAAATGTGAACATTTTTTATATCTCAAATAACATTAGATATAATATATGCCCAAATGTAACAATCAAACCAAATGAAATCTCTTTCTCAGCAGCGGAATTGTTATTTGAGGAAGAATCTATAGAAATCCCATGGATTGGAAAGATTTCAATGTAAATATGTGCAAATTCATGCATTTGGGACACATAAACCCAGAGGCAGAAACACGCTTTCAGGTACTGAGGAGAGAAGGGATATGGGAGTTACTATATTTGGTGGCAAAACCACGCAACTCAGCAGCCAAGAAGCTAAATAGGATATGGGAATGAAATTGAGACTTACAAATAATTTACTTTGTGCCTGGAAGCTGTAGGTTTTAAAAAAACAAAAACGGATCTACTTTGCTATAAATATTTTTACACAATCTGTGACAATTAATAAAATGTACTTGTTGCAAAAAGAGGGTGACCAGAAAACTAGTGGTGCAGTTGGGGATTTTTATCTTCTGTGCTTCCTATTCCTATCTAACAGGTAGATTACGAGTTGTGCTTTCGTGTTTTAATGCTGAAAAAATGGTAATTTCAGTGTTAAAACAGCACCGCAGCCATTACAAGTCTTGTTGGGATAGCTGTACCGCAAGTCTTTTAGCCTGTAACACAACGTCAGTCCCGCACACGTAAAAATTACGTTTTTTCATGGGACTTCCATAGCTCAGCCATTACAAGTTTTGCGTTCTAGCTAAAAAGCTTGCATTCCAGCCTATACCGACAAGATCCATTTCGCCATCTGAGAGCAGTAGGTATGAGTTTTACGCAACATAACAGTTACATCAAACTCATAACTAAACTGCCACAAAGTACACTAAAAACCCATAAACTACCTATTATCCCCTAAACCGAGGCGCTCCTGCATCGCAAACACTATAATAAATGTATTAACCCCTAATCTGCCGCTCCCGACATCTCCACCACTAATAAAATTTATTAACCCCTATTCCGCCGCTCCCCGACATCGTCACCACTATAATAAAGTTATTAACCCCTAAACAGCCACCCTCCCGCATCGAAAACACTATTTAAATATTATTAACCCTTAATCTGCCGTCCGCCCACATCGCCCCCACTATACCAGTTATTAAGCCCTACACCGCCGCCACTATAATAAACCTATTAACCCCTAAACCGCAAGCCCCCACAGCGAAATATACTAAATTAAACTATTAACCCCTAAACCAAAAGCCCCAACATCGCAATAAACTAATTTAAACTAGTAACCCCTAAACCTAACGCCCCCCTAACTTTATATTAAAATTACAATTTCCCTATCTTAAATTAAATTAAAACTTACCTGTCAAATAAAAAAAAAACTAAGTTTAAACAAACAAACTAATATAACTATTAAACTAAAATTAAACTAACTACCAATTAAATAAACTATATTACACATTAAAAAAATCCTAACACTAAACTACTAAATTACAAACTATCTAATTACAAAAAGGAAAAAATACTAAATTACAAAAAACAAACATTAAATTACGAAAAATAACAAACAAAATTATCAAAAATAAAAAAGAATTACACCTAATCTAATAGCCCTATAAAAATAAAAAAGCCCACCCAAAATAAAAAAAACCCTAGCCTACAATAAACTACCAATAGCCCTTAGCCTCTTGAGTGCTAACGACGGCTCTGAGCTGTCGCAAATTGTCTCACTCAGGTGCTAACGATGGCTCAGAGCCTTCGCTAGTACTCTCTTACCTTGAGGGAGATCTGGAGACTTCCACCCACTCCTACCCCAGCGATCGGACTTATATAGTGACAGGCATCGCCGGGGCTTCACATTTTGCGCAGTGACGTCACCATGCAACTTTATTTAAAATGGACAATGTAAAGTATAGGGAAAGGGGGCATGCTGCTTAGAAGCCTGTATCTCAGGCATTTAAGCAGCTACAGACCATCAAGACCCACTGTTGAAAAGGTAATTGTCTAACCTTTACAACGGTAATGGGATCTGTAAAAGAAGTTAACATTTTTTTTATGTAAAAACAAAAAAACAAAACAAATTCAGCTTAGCACCCAGGTGGGAAAGTGCTTAGCACTCAAAGGGTTAAAAGGGCCTTTTCTAGGGCATTGCCCTAAGTTAAACAGCTTTTTTTTTAAAAATACAAAGACCCCCCAACAGTAAAACCCACCACCCAACCAACCCCCTAAAATTAAAAAAAACTAACTCTAACAAAAACCTAAGCTACCCATTGCCCTAAAAAGGGCATTTGTATGGGCATTGCACTTAAAAGGGCATTTAGCTCTTTTGCATTGCCATGAAAAGGGCATTTAGCTCTTTTACGAAAAGCCCAAACCCTAAACTAAAAAAAAAAAACACCCAAAAAAGTTTAAAAAATCCTAACACTAACCCCCGAAGATCCACTTACAGTTGCTGAAGTCCCGCTTAAAGGATATTCATCCCGGTGGCTCCATCTTCATCCAAGCGGTATCTTCATCTAAGCGGCATCTTCATTCTGGCGGCTCCATCTTCAGCCAGGCAGCTCCATCTTCATCCATCGCGTGACTGGCATCTTCTTCAATGCTCTGGACCTCCACCTTGGACCTTCACCTGGACCTCTGCCTCCGCGCATCAACCGCTCTGCCTCCGCAGGGATGAAGAAGATGCCGGTCCCACGATGGATGAAGATGGAGTCGCCTGTATTAAGATGCCGCCTGGATGAAGATGGAGCCGCTGGGATAAAGATCCTTCAAGTGGGACTTAAACAAATGTGAGTACCAGAAGAGGGGTTAGTGTCAGGTTTTTTTTAAGGTTTTTTGGGTGTTTTTTTTTTAGTTTAGGGTTTGGGCTTTTCGTAAAAGAGCTAAATGCCCTTTTCATGGCAATGCATAAGAGCTAAATGCCCTTTTAAGTGCAATGCCCATACAAATGCCCTTTTCAGGGCAATGGGTAGATTAGGTTTTTTAGATAGTTTTTTTATTTTGTGGGGTTTTGTAATGTTAGTGGGACTTTTTTTCAGGTAAAAGAGCTGTTTAACTTAGTGCAATGCCCTACAAAAGGCCCCTTTAATGGCTATTGGTAGTTTATTCTAGATTAGGTTTCTTATTTTGGGGTGTTTTTTTTTGGGGGGGGAGTATTAGAATAGGAATAATTTTTATTATTTTTGATCATTCGTTATTTTGTGTAATGTTTATTTTTCATTTTGGGATGGGTTCTTATTTTTAGATTAGGGGTTGGACATTTTATAAAATAGCTGAATACCCTTTTAAGGGCAGGAAAAAGAGCTAAATGCCCTTTTAAGGGCAATGCCCATACAAATGCCCTTTTCAGGGCAATGGATAAATTAAGTTTTACTTTATTTTTATTTTGTGGGTTTGGGGGGTGGGGATTTGTATACTGTTAGGGGGTGTTTGATTTTCTTTTTTAGGAAAAGAGCTTTTAACTTTAGGGCAATGCCCTACAAAATGCCCTTTTAAGGTCCCACAAAAGGCCCTTTTAAGGGCCCTTGGTAGTTTATTATAGATTATAGTTTTTTTGTTTTTTTTAAAGGGTATTAGAATAGGAATAATTTTTATTGTTTTGGATAATTTCATTTGTTATTTTTTGTAATGGTAGTTTTTTTTTATTTTTAGTAATTTTAGTGTGTTTTCATTTTACAGGTAAGTTTGTATTTATTTTAACTAGATAGGCTACCTAGTTAAAATAAATACAAACTTACCTGTGAAATAAAAATAAAACCTAAGCTAGCTACAATATATTAGTTATATTGTAGCTAGCTTACGTTTTATTTCACAGGTAAGTATGTATTTAGTTTTAAATAGATATTATTTAGTTAACAATTTTAACTTTAATTTAGCTCTATTTTAATTATGTTAAAGTTAGGGGGTGTTAGGTTTAGGGTTAGGGTTAGGTTTAGGGTTACGGTTATGGTTAGTTTAGGGTTATGTTAGGGTTAGGTTTAGGGGTTAACAGTTAAAATTAGGTTGTTGCAATGTGGGGGGCTGGTGGTTTAGGGGTTAATAGGTTTATTTAGTGGTAGTGATTGGAAAATTCAAACCCACATTAACTGTCAGAGCACAGATGTTATATACTGTCTATCTTGTTCATGTGATAGCCTCTATGTAGGCATGACCACCACCCGTAAACTGGGTACAAGAGTAACGGAAAACCTAAGCAACATACGTAATGCCCAAAAAGATCTTGACAAGGGCAAACAAATTACCAGTGTAGCAAGGCATTTTTAAAATATCATGCAGGTAAACCAACTTCTTTTAAATGCTGGAGCCTAGAAAAGATAACGGCTAGATTACAAGTTTTGTCGGTAAGGCTGTGCGGTGCTAACGCTCCTTTTTTTCCAGCGCTCACTTTAAACAACGCTGGTATTACAAGTTTTCTGAATGGCTGCGTTAGCCTCAGAAAAGTGAGCGTTGAGCAAATCTAGCGCCACTTCTCCCTGTAATACCAGCGTTGTTTACGGTAGCAGTAAGCTGGCTAAAACGTGCTCGTGCACGATTTCCCCATAGGAAACAATGGGGCACCTGCAAAAAAGCAGCGTTCAGCTCCTAACGCAGCCCCATTGTTTCCTATGGGAAAATACTTTCTAAGTCTACACCTAACACCCTAACATGAACCCCGAGTCTAAACACCCTTAACCTTACACTTATTAACCCCTAATCTGCCGCCCCCAACGTCGCCGCCACCTACATTATACTTATGTACCCCTAATCTACTGCCCCCAACATCGCCAACACCTACATTATATTTATTAAACCCTAATCTGCCACCCCCAACGTCGCTGACACCTACCTACAATTATTAACCCCTAATCTTCCGACCCCAACGTCGCCGCTACTATAATAAAGTTATTAACCCCTAAACCTAAGTCTAACCCTAACCCTAAAAACCCCCTAACAAATCTATTTTTAATAAATCTAAATAAAATTACTATAATTAAATAAATTATTCCTATTTAAAAATAAATACTTACCTATAAAATAAACCCCAATATAGCTACAATATAACTAATAGTTACACTGTAGCTATTTTAGGATTTATTTTTATTTTACAGGCAACTTTGTATTTATTTTAACTAGGTAGAATATTTACTAAATAGTTATTAACTATTTAATAACTACCTAGCTAAAATAAATACATATTTACCTGTAAAATAAACCCTAACCTAAGTTACAATTACACCTAACACTACACTATAATTAAATTAATTACCTAAACTACCTACAATTAAATACAATTAAATTAAATATACTAAATTACGGAAAAAAACCACTAAATTACAGAAAATAAAAAAGAAATTACAATATTTTAAACTAATTACACCTAATCTAATCCCCCTAATAAAATAAAAAAGCCCCCCAAAATAATAAAATTCCCTACCCTACACTAAATTACAAATAGCCCTTAAAAGGGCCTTTTGCGGGGCATTGCCCCAAAGTAATTTTATTATTTTGGGGGGCTTTTTTATTTTATTAGGGGGATTAGATTAGGTGTTATTAGTTTAAAATATTGTAATTTCTTTTTTATTTTCTGTAATTTTGTTTAATTTAATTGTATTTAATTGTAGGTAGTTTAGGTAATTAATTTAATTATAGTGTAGTGTTAGGTGTAATTTTAACTTAGGTTAGGGTTTATTTTACAGGTATATTTGTATTTATTTTAGCTAGGTAGTTTATTTAATTATAGTAATTTTATTTAGATTTATTAAAAATAGATTTAAGTTAGTGGGGTCTTAGGGTTAGGGTTAGACTTAGGTT
The DNA here is from genome assembly GCF_027579735.1 of Bombina bombina. Lineage (NCBI taxonomy): Eukaryota > Metazoa > Chordata > Amphibia > Anura > Bombinatoridae > Bombina > Bombina bombina. The sequence continues at coordinate 628,901,774 of NC_069499.1, read as the reverse complement.
TAGGGGTTAATAACTTTATTATAGTAGCGGCGACGTTGGGGTCGGAAGATTAGGGGTTAATAATTGTAGGTAGGTGTCGGCGACGTTGGGGGGACAGATTGGGGGTTAATAAAATGTAACTAGTGTTTGCGAGGCGGGAGTGCGGCGGTTAAGGCGTTAATACATTTATTATAGTGGCGGCAATGTCTGGTTGGCAGATTAGGGGTTAATAATTGTAGTTAGGTGGCGGCGACGTTGGGGGCGGCAGATTAGGGGTTAATAAATATAATGTAGGTGTCGGCGATGTTAGGGGCAGCAGATTAGGGGTTCATAGGTATAATGTAGGTGGCGGCGATGTCTGGTCGGCAGATTAGGGGTTAAATAATTTTATTATAGTGTTTCCGATGTGGGGGGGCCTCGGTTTAGGGGTTAATAGGTAGTTTATGGGTGTTAGTGTACTTTGTAGCACTTTAGTTAAGAGCTTTATGTTCCGGCGTTAGCTCATAAAACTCTTAACTACTGACTTTTATATGCGGTAGGAGTCTTGGAGGTAGAGGCTGTACCGCTCACTTCTTCCTTGACTTGTAATACCAGCGTTAGGAAAATCTAAGGGGATTTGCTGTATGGAAAAGTCGCGGAAGAAAAGTGAGAGGTACACCTGTACCTGCCTGACTCGTAATACCAGCGGGCGTTAAAAAGCAGAGTTAGGACCCCTTAACGCTGCTTTTTAAGGCTAACGCCAAACTCGTAATCTAGCCGTATGTTAGGTATCAGAGGCGGTAACTGTAAAAAAATCCTACTCCAAAAGGAGACTAATTGGATTTTCAAATTAAAAACAGTTATGCCTTATGGTATGGATGAAGCAAATAATTACTGGGCTTTTCTGTAAAATATTAAATTTACTGCTCTGATACGACTGCCATTGTAGTGCAAACAAATTATGGTATCTCTTTAGTGGTAAACTGTTATTGGCAATAACATATCACAATAGTGACCAATTATATCTCGCTTAACAACATGTCAATATGCTGTAAGGAGAAGGACTTGTATGCTCCTTTGTGTATGTATTAGGAAATTAATTCATCTCATTGGCACATACATCGGTAAACTAACTGATAGGGTTCCATATAGAAGATGACTAATGTCACTGCATCCTGTACACTACCAATGATCCGATTATTCTCACCAGTGTAATTTCTCCAATCATAGCACTTAATTTGAATGCCCACAATATAAAAACTGTAATAGCATAAAGACACTGTTTACTAACATTTGAGATATTATTTACAGAGGTACATGTAAGGTACATGCTCCTTTCTTTACTGTAGGACATGAGTGCTTTAACCGGTTTCATACAGCAAATGACCATCACACATCACACATCTGTATTTTGTTATTTGACATGTAACTGGTCGAACAGACCCCCATTACCTAGTGTATGTCTCCACAAGCGCAAACACATTACAAATGGTCTGCAAAGCTGATAGAGTCGGTTTAATATATAAGGCGATAGTTTAATTACAAAGATGAACAACATAAGTTCCTTAGAATATGCCATGTTCACAGTTTGTTCTTACTATGTCCCATTGCCAGCGGACAGATACTTTCCACTATTGTGTGCTGCCCTAATACAATGTGAATGATGATAGGCACAATCCATATCAGAGCTCTGTAATTAGCTCATATTAACAGACACAACAATTTTGTTCGTCGTTCAGATGATAATACACTAGTAACAACTATCCATGGGTCATATTTTCGTCTAAATTCTCCTGTTTTTCATAGACATCGATAACCCTATTTGCGCTCTACCTAATCATCATTTAGTTTTTACTATAGTCGCTTTATATACATTATGATCACTTGACACATATCATTGTATGTTAAGCAGTATCTATATAAGCATTAATAGTAATCATAAGAAGCAGTGCTTCGTTAATCAATCGCTCTATACATGCCAGTGATTAATAAGCAGGATTACTATAAGTGATGTTAAATAATGGGTAACAATAGATCTTACAGTCACCCATGTGTGTTGCTAGAATATAAACAATTCCGCCTTTCCGGGGCTGACGTAATAAGCCGATACTCAATCAGCAATAAGCTGAAGTAAACGTCCACTTTACAATATGTTGATGGCGATGATTCTCCTGGCGTGGGCATAGTTACCGCAGAGTATAGTTGATTGGTCTATCACTGAACACTTTAAATGTATTTAAATGGGTGGCACTCAGGCTTCAGTTTGCATAATCTTTCACATTGGCAAAGGCCGCAAAGATGGCCGAAACGCGTTTGTGGTTATTGTGCATATATTTTAACTTTTATTTTCTTTCTTATGTTTGTCACCCCTGTCACCTGATGCTGACAGCTGCAGATATCGGCCAGGAAACAGGGGGGTGACTTAAAATATCAGTTTAATAATCCTTTGGCTCTTAATGGTACGTTATGAGGAGTTCTTATCCTCCTTATTTTTAAGGTTAACTGAATAAAGTATTGAACTTTTAATCTATTTAATTACACATTAATATAGGTAAGAGTGCTTAGATTAAATCCCCACTTTGGTCTTTCCCTGTCTCAAAACTCATTGTATTTATTGGGGGGTAGCACCGGAGTGAGTTCTTTAACAACTCCATTATTTCTTATTTACCAATTGAGACTAGTGCCAGAAATTCATTTACATTTTTATGGCTTTCTGACTGTCAGGTGTGGGCCAATTAATTATAGCTTCTACTTTCTTTAAATCCATTCAGATCTCTCTAGGTGCAAGGATGAAGCCGAAGAATTCTACTGAATCAGTATTAAAGATACAATTCTCCAGTTTTGCATATAAACGATTGGCACGTAGGCAAGATAACACAGTTCTAATACGATTATAATGATGTTGCACAGAAGAAGAGTAGACAAGAATGTCATCTAAGTAGGCTACTACATAGATGTCCAGAATGTCATGAAAAATGTCATTAATAAGTCTTTGAAAGGTAGCTGGGGCATTGCACAAGCCAAAGAGCATTCCTGTAAACTCGAGCAAAAAGCAGTTTTGCACTCATCTCCTTTTGCAAGATTGTAGTCACCGCTTAAATCTATTTTGCTAAAGATGAGTGCCAATCTAAGTCAATCCATCAGTTCTGGAGTAAGTGGTAGTAGATATATATTTTTTACAGTGATGGCATTAAGCTCCTTGTAATCTATGTATGGACTGAGTCCTCCATCTTTTTTGCTAACAAGGAATATGCCATCCCAGGTAGGAGATTTGAAAGGTTTAATAAACTCTTTTTGCAAATTTCCATCAATATATTTTTTTAATACTTTTAATTCATGATAATGGGTAGATATGGCCAAAGGGGATTAGTGCCCCAGGGAGGAGATCAATAAGGCAATAGAATTCTCTATGAGGAGGAAGAGTATCAGCTCCTTTCTTTTCAAATACATCTTAAAAATGTTGGTGCATCTCTGGTATTTGTACAGAAGGTTTGTCTGGAGTCTCTGGTTGGAGAGTGGTATTGATATGCGACTTCAGATAGTGGTGAAGACAAAATTGCACCTTAATGTGTACAGTACTAGTCTCCAAGTCAATAAGTGGATTATGCTTCTGTAACAAGGGAAGGCTGAGACCCAAGGGAAACACAGGTGAGGTAACTAAATCAAAAGTCACAGTCTCTTGATGCCCAGATCCATTTATGACCAACAAGAAAATGGTCTCTTCAGTGATAGGCCCAGTCTTTAACTGTGATCTATCTATAAGTTGAATATGAATTGACTCTGTAATCTTTGAGCTAAATGGGTGTCCATGAAACATCCACTGGCTCCAGAATATATCATAGCAGGTTCACATCCCACTGCAACGAGATAGGTAGGAACAGGTGAGGTTTTGAATATATAGGCATTTGATCAACAGAGAGGAGGGAAAGAGACAGCTTACCCCTAGGAGTCTTTGGCTTGGCAGTGCATATGTCCATATATGTATACATGTGTATGGAGCAATGGGTGTACGTTCTTATGAGGGTCTTTGGAATTGATGGAATTGCTGTTCCAGTCTATTCTGTACGTAAGGCACGTACTGATTGGGTTACTGCATTTATCTGAAGTGTTAAGGCTTCAACTATTCCTGCAAGTTCCATGTTTTAGGCTGAATTATTCTGTTAGGGGGTAAGAGTGAGTGGAACTCAAGGGCACAAATAGATACGCTGAACAACTGAAGTCTTTTGAAATAACTTTACTGGATGAATAGTAAACAGAACAAATGGTAGTTCAAATACTGGAACACAGAAACAGCAAGTATTTAAACAGGCCAAAAAAGCTTAACACAAGAGTCTTGTTCAATTTCAGGGAACCCAGAGTGATGGGCTAAGTGACCTTTAATAGGAACTCCCACACCTATAGCCTCCAGGTGAGAGTTCCGGTAATTAGGAGATGGTCCCTTTAAATCTAGGCAGTGTGTGCCTAGAGAAAAGCAGCAGCTGCCGCTGGAGCTAAGTCCCAGCATTCCTCCACGTGGGACGCCGAGACTGGTTAATCAAACCTTGGTGTTACTTCCCTTAAACGCAGAGACCAGGAGCAGTAAGCACCTGACAGTCACACAGGTCCTGACGTCTCCCCACGTCCTGGACTAAGGATATTTTACCATTCTTCCTCCCTATTTGGTGACTGCCAACTTCCACTAGGGTTGCTTAGCAGTTTGGCTCTCACATGGTTAGTTGACGTAGAGGAGGTAAGTCCTATCTAGTCATTTTTGCACTTTCCTCAGATAGTCATGCTGTACAACTCAACGGTTTGGGTTCCTTAATAGTTGGAGTGGTAGCTTACATCTTAGCTTGGGGATCTGTCTGGGCCCTGTTTATAACAGATTGATGAGAGAGTGACGGCCATTGAGGAGGGAGTGACGCTCCCAGGTGCATGCCTTTGTGTGAGCGGTGGGCCAAAAAACTTGATGCCCCTGTTTTAAGTGGAATCTTAGTATTAGGGCCCTGTTGCCGCCATCTAAGTTGACCTTTAAGGTTCAGAAGTTATTGATGTTGAAATTGTTAAAAAATTTGACCCAACTTTCTGTTGTCAGTGTGTTATTAGCAGTTGGTAAATTAACATAATGGGTAAGGTGTTTGTTACAGCACCAAACAATATAAGTGATAATATCCCACTTTGTGCTAACCATTCAAAGTATAGAGTGCATTAACAAAATGGTGGATGTGATTATATTCTCTGGTAAACTTTTTTTTAATGCTAGACTGTTTGATATTCTTAACCCAGGATAAGGATAACGCACCCTGCGCATCAGCTGTGCTGTACTTTTAACAGGATTAAACACGTAGGTAAACTGTGGTCCAGAGAAACAATGCACCACTGGGAGCTAGCTTAAAACCTCTGGTGAACCTATGGCAATAGATATTAATGTGTGTAGCCAATTACCAGTAGTGCATTGCTGCTGCTTAGCTTATGTAGGGATTTCTTTAAACAAAGAATACAAATTACATTTTTTAATATAAGTGAATTTTAAAGATTCTTCAAACTGTTCTTTCTGAATAATCTGATTTTGACTTTCATGTCCCTTTAAGGGTGAAATGGGGCTAATACTAAGGTATGGCATGTGACATAAGATGTCATTGGAAAATTTTAAAAAGAGTTTTAAGGAAATACTTCCTTAAAACTGTCCAAAAGAATTACACAATATCCTGTTTCTATACAGGGAGATGAATTTCCAAGAAGGTGCGAAATGCAGGTTCTTTTCTCTGCTTCAATTCCAAGTCATAAATGCGCTTTAAAATGATGAGTCAGTTTGACAGCATTACAAAATTTAAAACAAGCTAAATGTTTGATTTTTTTTTAAATTATTTTATTTTGGTGTTTTATTCCTCAGGAAAAATACAGTCAAAACTTGCTTAAGATGAGATAAAAAAAAGTCTGGTACAAAACAGATATCTATATTTTTTCCAACTTTAGCTATGAAGTCGCAGAGTTATTATTGTGGATCCTACAACATGCTCTGCTATAACTATGACCACCCAAACAGATCTAATTTGTATCATACAAAACTGGCCTCAGCTAGCCCCATTAGAGTCTGTTAGCAGGTTGGAAGTAATGCTAAGAGTGATTCTCAGCAGATGTTTAAGTTCAGTGAGCTTGTCACCCAGTAGGGCTTGATTCTAGTGTCATTCCATCTGCAGCACCAGGAGGTTCTGGCTGTAGAGATGGTACAGTAGAGTGAAGCAGGTGGGTGGCTGCTTCCCTGGAGAACAGATCTGTGGATAAAAGCTCAGCTGATTAAACAATGCTAGGAAGACCTCTTGATCTGCTTCATCTAATGCCTTGCAAGGAGCAGAATCTTTTCCAAAATCAAGGTGAAAGGCCAATTGTACAGCTCCTGTAGGAGGTGGGAGGGATTGGGGCACAGTCCAAAGAACACTAATAGAAAAGGAAGCAAAGATTTAATGGTGTGCAGCTGTAATGAGGCGAAATACAGACCTCAGTGCCAAGTCATGTTTTGGCACAAAATGGCTTGGTGTGATTTTTATGCATTGCCTGATTTCTTAGGATAAGCATGGACTAATATGGAAGAACTATGCATACATATACCTATGCAGATATAAATATATGCACATGGATATTTAACAAGATTAAATAGATTGGATAGATAGATAGACTGATTGATTGTTGCCTCCCAATAGTACATGTACAAATCCATATGTATTACCATTTGTACATTTTTCAGATAACCACAATTAATTTTTCCTTTTTCTTATTTACTTATAGGACTTGTGTGCATATTCTAGACATACTACTACTATTAATGTAAACAACCTAAAAATGAGCAATGTTTTTAATGTATATATTCCATTGTTTTACAATACTATCATTATCTGTTATCAGTGTTGAGCAACTGAGTTATTGCCTGATTTTCTAAATGTGCCACACATAGGGCCAGATTACAATTGAATTGCAAACATTTGAACGCAAGCAATATCGGATTTTTGCGATCATTTGCGTGCAGGTTCAATTGCGCTCGTATTACGAGTTGAAAGTAAATACGCGTGAGCACAATCAAGATTTACGCTAGAATAATTACGCGTCCTCAGAGCTATGGTTTACTGTTTCGCGAAACAAAAATGTGTCACAAAACCCATCAAAAATACACTACACATTCTTTAATCTCTTCTGATCTTTAATTGGAGATTTCTTCTTCTCTCCTCTTTTTTCCTCCTCTCTTTCCTATTGTTTTGCGGTCCTACATCAATGCTTATAATGTGACCTTTGATTAGATTACTTCCACGCTTAGTGGACATACTCTTTCTGCTACTGCTACAAGGTCACGAAAACATAACCGGATATATGTTTATTTCTTTTATGATTGGATGCTAAGAAAGGTAGACTGTGACGCATTACTTCTCCTTGTTTTCCTCTGTTATTTTTTTTTTTCTTTTTATGTCTTGGATTGTTATTTCAAAGTATAAAATTCAAATAAAAATTATTTAATCTAAAAATACACTACAAAGTAAAGTTACAATCATAATAACAACATCTAATAAAAATTATTCAAAAACATATTGCACAAAAACGTTATCAGGGCTCAGGTGTTAGAAAAAAAAGCAGGCAAAGGGCTTTAACATAACATAGGGATACATAAATATACATATCTGAAGATAGATATGTGTATATATATATATATATATATATATATATATAAATGTATGAAAAGAAGAAGGAACTAGATGGAACAGTTCCTACCTAGAGCGCTAATAGGAAAGAGAGAGGGAAATAGCCAAGGAGAAGCTAGAGACTAACATGTGCCTTGAACCATATGTAGAGAAAAAGTATAAACAAAGAAAGTGTCTCCAGCGCTAAAAGGCTATGGCCTAGATTTAGAGTTGGGCGGTAGCCGTCAAAACCAGCGTTAGAGGCTCAGCCAATAGAATGCGATCTCAATCTGATTGGCTGATTGGATCAGCCAATCGGATTGAACTTGAATCTGATTGGCTGATTCCCTCAGCCAATCAGAATTTTCCTACCTTAATTCCGATTGGCTGATAGAATCCTATCAGCCAATCGGAATTCGAGGGACGCCATCTTGGATGACGTCCCTTAAAGGAACATTCATTCATCGGGAAGTCGTCGGTGAAGATGGATGGATCCGCGCTGGAGGTCTTGAAGATCAGCCGGTCGTCATCGGATTGAAGAACATAGAAGATGCAGCTTGGATGAAGATGTTTGCCGGTCCGGATGTCCTCTTCTGCACGCTTGGATCAAGACTTCAGCCGGAGGATGGACGTCACTCTTCAGCCCCCGCTTGGGCTTGGATCAAGACTTCGGAGGCTTGGATCAAGACTTCGGTGGACGGATCGGTGAACAAGGCGAGGTGAAGACAAGGTAGGGAGATCTTCAGGGGCTTAGTGTTAGGTTTATTTAAGGGGGGTTTGGGTTAGATTAGGGGTATGTGGGTGGTGGGTTGTAATGTTGGGGGGGTATTGTATGTTTTTTTACAGGCAAAGAGCTGAATTCTTTGGGGCATGCCCCGCAAAGGGCCTTTTTAAGGGCTGGTAAGGTAAAATAGCTTTTCTATTTTAATTTTAGAATAGGGTAGGGCATTTTTTTATTTTGGGGGTCTTTGTTATTTTATTAGGGGGCTTAGAGTAGGTGTAATTAGTTTAAAATTGTTGTAATATTTTTCTAATATTTGTAAATATTTTTTTTTTTGTAACTTAGTTCTTTTTTATTTTTTGTACTTTAGTTAGTTTATTTAATTGTATTTAATTGTAGGTATTTTATTTAATTAATTTATTGATAGTGTAGTGTTAGGTTTAATTGTAGATAATTGTAGGTATTTTATTTAATTAATTTATTGATATTGTAGTGTTAGGTTTAATTGTAGCTTAGGTTAGGATTTATTTTACAGGTAATTTTGTAATTATTTTAACTAGGTAGCTATTAAATAGTTATTAACTATTTAATAGCTATTGTACCTGGTTAAAATAATTACAAAGTTGCCTGTAAAATAAATATTAATCCTAAAATAGCTACAATATAATTATTATTTAAATTGTAGCTATATTAGGGTTTATTTTACAGGTAAGTATTTAGCTTTAAATAGGATTAATTTATTTAATAAGAGTTCATTTATTTATTAGATTTAATTTATATTTAACTTAGGGGGGTGTTAGTGTTAGGGTTAGACTTAGCTTTAGGGGTTAATGCATTTATTATAGTAGTGGTGAGATCTGGTCGGCAGATTAGGGGTTAATTATTGTAGGTAGGTTGAGGCGACGTTGGGGGCGGCAGATTAGGGGTTAATAAATATAATATAGGGGTCGGCAGTGTTAGGGGCAGCAGATTAGGGGTTCATAGGGATAACGTAGGTTTCGGCGGTGTACGGAGAGGCAGATTAGGGGTTAATAATAATATGCAGGTGTCAGCGATAGCGGGGGCGGCAGATTAGGGGTTAATAAGTGTAAGGTTAGGGGTGTTTAGACTCGGGGTACATGTTAGGGTGTTAGGTGCAGACATAGAAAGTGTTTCCCCATAGGAAACAATGTAGCTGCGTTAGGAGCTGAATGCTGCTTTTTTGCAGGTGTTAGGTTTTCTTTCAGCTCAAACTGCCCCATTGTTTCCTATGGGGAAATCGTGCACGAGCACGTTTTTGAAGCTGGCCGCGTCCGTAAGCAACGCTGGTATTTAGAGTTGCAGTGGCGGTAAATATGCTCTACGCTCCCTTTTTGGAGCCTAACACAGTCCTTCTGTGAACTCTAAATACCAGCGGTATTTAAAAGGTGCGGGAGAAAAAAAGCCAGCGTAGCTAACGCACCTCTTTGGCCGCAGAACTCTAAATCTAGCCGTATGTTAGTGGGGGAAATGTAGAGTACTCTGTTGCAATAAGAATAATACAAAAACAATATTACATAATAAAAAAAAGTAATACAAAAGTAACAAGAATCCAAATTGTGTAAAGTTATTGAATCCAAAACCTTACAGAGAAGAGTAATGAAAACTAACAAAACGCAGTCTAAAAAATATTGTACCGTATATATAGACTGATACAATAAATATATGTAATAAACAGTCCCAGTACAAAGTCACATCAAAGTGAATTGAAGAAAATACAACGTGGCTGGGGATGGAAAAGTAGATGAAATTCCTACTTACAGGAGAAAACCTCAATCCTATGAGGTAAGGAAACGGCCCAAATTCAGGAGGCGGGTGGAGATCACCCTTGGTATTCAGAGGCAATTTCCCAGGAATGAATAGGATGTCCCCCTTCCATAAGAAGCTGCAGCTGTAGGCTAGAAGGTATCCACGACCACTTGTAAACTCTCAGTGGCTCAAACCGGGAATCTTCCTCAAAGTAGTCTCATTCAACCATGTAGAAAAAGGAAAAAGGGAAAAACAATATGCCAAAAATAGTGAAATTCTGTTTTAATGGGTTGCTGTTATGCGCAAATGTAAACAGAACACTTACAAGAAATGCCATCAGTCAGATATGAGGTAAGTGTGCAGAATAAAAAACGCATGAACTAACACGCAGCAATTAAGATTAAGTGCTTCAGAAGCACTGACCAAACACCGGGAGATCCGCTAGTTCCTAACGCGTTTCAAAGTCACAGAGGACTTCGTCATCAGAGAAATGTAGCGGTTTGAATGATTACCTGGTAAGTGCAACAGAGAATATAATTGTGAGCGATTGGGCGGGTCTCCACGGCGTTGTGCACACTCATTGGCTAAAGCAAGATCATGTGACCGCAATTTCTATTTCTTGTCTATATTTGTTTACATATGTATTTATGTATTTATATGTGTATATATGTGTAAATATGTATTTATATGTGTTCATATGTGTAAATATGTATTTATATGTGTATATATGTGTAACTGTATTTACAGTAAATGTGTAAATATGTATGTTTATGTGTTTATATGTATAAATATGTATTTATATGTGTTTATATGTGTAAATATGTATTTACAGACACATACACACTTCACTTGTAATCTGGCCCATAATGGGGTCATCATTGCTTAAAAGCTATAGTCTACTGTCCCTTTCACCACTTTCACTGTAAATATATAATTTAGTTTCCTTTTCTCTCTATATCCTTTTTCCTAGACATTGATAAACAAATGAAATTTAAAAGCAAATATAAACACGCAACAGCAATGCTTACATATAGCCTGTGTTGTTAATAGGGTTGTCATTAGGAGGATGACATCACAGCTAAGGAATGTAGCTGCAGGTTCCTACACAATGATGTCATGCCCTCAATGTGGCTCAAAGGCACCTTCTTCTTTAAGTTCTGGGCAGATTAAAACGCTGAAGGGTTCTGGTTTGTAACTCTCACTCCCAACCTGTCAAAGCAATGTTACTTACAGCTCTGTGATGCATTCTAGTTTAGCAGCTGTTTTGATCAGCATTTTTCAATACTGCTGGGCGCAGGGCTGATGTATTAACCCCATCTGGAAAGTGCTACAAAACCACTGGATGCTTAAACAAATCATGTTAGAAATTAAACACTTTAAAGGGGCATTGAATCCAGCATTACAGAATTTTGCGGCGCTATACAGTAATAATGTTTACTAGAAGCATTTTGTGTGTACTGCACTTTTTTGAAAAACCTCTGTCATTCAGCTCACTTGCAGCTACACTAAGCTGCCACATTTGTGACATCACTATGTGCATTCGTGGTGACATCACCGGTATTCCTATGAAGCCTAGGAGGTCTGCCCACCAGGCCACCAATGACCCCAGGCCTGTAGAAAAAAGTGTGTGATCTCTCTGCATGATGAAAAGCTCATCATGAACATCAAAGCGGTTAATTCCTGTGATATATTTTAATAATTTAAACATTCCACTCCTTCAAAAGGTGGCTTTTCTGATTAGAATGGTTTAGAATAATAGGAGGGGAAAAATCGCCTGAGCTGACATACTACATTGGAAATTCTTATAGATTGTAATGAGCTACAGAACACAGGAAACAATTAGTTAAAATATCAATTAAACTTATCTTATTCTGCTATATTATTTTATTTGGTATTTTGCTTTAAGGATTATGTTAAATATGTTAAATGAATGTTGAGATACCAAACCAAGCAGTCTATAGTTACAGTATTGTGTAATAACTAAGGCCTAGATTTGGAGTTTGGCGGTAGAAGGGCTGTTAACGCTCCGCGGGCTTTTTTCTGGCCGCACCATAAAATTAACTCTGGTATCGAGAGTTCAAACAAATGCTGCGTTAGGCTCCAAAAAAGGAGCGTAGAGCATTTTTACCGCAAATGCAACTCTCGATACCAGAGTTGCTTACGGACGCGGCCAGCCTCAAAAACGTGCTTGTGCACGATTCTCCCATAGGAAACAATGAGGCTGTTTGAGCTGAAAAAAAACCTAACACCTGCAAAAAAGCAGCGTTCAGCTCCTAACGCAGCCCCATTGTTTCCTATGGGGAAACACTTCCTATGTCTGCACCTAACACCCTAACATGTACCCCGAGTCTAAACACCCCTACCCTTACACGTATTAACCCCTAATCTGCCGCCCCCGCTATCACTGACCCCTGCATTATATTATTAACCCCTAATCTTCCGCTCCGTACACCGCCGCAACTTACATTATCCCTATGTACCCCTAATCTGCTGCCCCTAACACCGCCGACCCCTGTATTATATTTATTAACCCCTAACCTGCCCCCCACAACGTCGCCGCCAGCTACTTACAATAATTAACCCCTAATCTGCCGACCGCAAAGCGCCGCCACCTACGTTATCCTTATGTACCCCTAATCTGCTGCCCCTAACACCGCCGACCCCTATATTATATTTATTAACCCCTAATCTGCCCCCTCAACGTCGCCGACACCTGCCTACACTTATTAACCCCTAATCTGCCGAGCGGACCTGAGCGCTACTATAATAAAGTAATTAACCCCTAATCCGCCTCACTAACCCTATCATAAATAGTATTAACCCCTAATCTGCCCTCCCTAACATCGGCGACACCTAACTTCAATTATTAACCCCTAATCTGCCGACCGGACCTCACCGCTACTATAATAAATGTATTAACCCCTAAAGCTAAGTCTAACCCTAACACTAACACCCCCCTAAATTAAATATAATTTAAATCTAACGAAATTAATTAACTCTTATTAAATAACTTATTCCTATTTAAAGCTAAATACTTACCTGTAAAATAAATCCTAATATAGCTACAATATAAATTATAATTATATTATAGCTATTTTAGGATTAATATTTATTTTACAGGCAACTTTGTAATTATTTTAACCAGGTACAATAGCTATTAAATAGTTAAGAACTATTTAATAGTTACTAAGTTAAAATAATTACAAAATTACCTGTTAAATAAATCCTAACCTAAGTTATAATTAAACCTAACACTACTCTATCAATAAATTAATTAAATAAACTACCTACAATTACCTACAATTAACCTAACACTACAGTATCAATAAATAAATTAAATACAATTGCTACAAATAACTACAATTACATAAACTAACTAAAGTACAAAAAATAAAAAAGAACTAAGTTACAAAAAATAAAAAAATATTTACAAACATAAGAAAAATATTACAACAATTTTAAACTAATTACACCTACTCTAAGCCCCCTAATAAAATAACAAAGACCCCCAAAATAAAAAATTCCCTACCCTATTCTAAATTAATAAATGTAAAAGCTCTTTTACCTTACCAGCCCTGAACAGGGCCCTTTGCGGGGCATGCCCCAAGAAAATCAGCTCTTTTGCCTGTAAAAAAAAACATACAATACCCCCCCCCAACATTACAACCCACCACCCACATACCCCTAATCTAACCCAAACCCCCCTTAAATAAACCTAACACTAAGCCCCTGAAGATCTTCCTACCTTGTCTTCACCATCCAGGTATCACCGATCCGTCCTGGCTCCAAAATCTTCATCCAACCCAAGCGGGGGTTGGCGATCCATCATCCGGTGGCTGAAGAGGTCCAGAAGAGGCTCCAAAGTCTTCCTCCTATCCGGCAAGAAGAGGACATCTGGACCGGCAAACATCTTCTCCAAGCGGCATCTTCGATCTTCTTGCATCCGGTGCGGAGCGGGTCCATCTTGAAGCAGGCAACGCGGATCCATCCTCTTCTTCCGTTGTCTCCTGACGAATGACGGTTCCTTTAAGGGACGTCATCCAAGATGGCGTCCCTTGAATTCCGATTGGCTGATAGGATTCTATCAGCCAATCGGAATTAAGGTAGGAATATTCTGATTGGCTGATGGAATCAGCCAATCAGAATCAAGTTCAATCCGATTGGCTGATCCAATCAGCCAATCAGATTGAGCTCGCATTCTATTGGCTGAGCCAATAGAATGCGAGCTCAATCTGATTGGCTGATTGGATCAGCCAATAGGATTGAACTTGATTCTGATTGGCTGATTCCATCAGCCAATCAGAATTTTCCTACCTTAATTCCGATTGGCTGATAGAATCCTATCAGCCAATCGGAATTCAAGGGACGCCATCTTGGATGACGTCCCTTAAAGGAACCGTCATTCGTCGGGAGACAACGGAAGAAGAGGATGGATCCGCGTCGCCTGCTTCAAGATGGACCCGCTCCGCACCGGATGCAAGAAGATCGAAGATGTCGCTTGGAGAAGATGTTTGCCGGTCCGGATGTCCTCTTCTTGCCGGATAGGAGGAAGACTTTGGAGCCTCTTCTGGACCTCTTCAGCCACCGGATGATGGATCGCCAACCCCCGCTTGGGTTGGATGAAGATTTTGGAGCCAGGACGGATCGGTGATACCTGGATGGTGAAGACAAGGTAGGAAGATCTTCAGGGGCTTAGTGTTAGGTTTATTTAAGGGGGGTTTGGGTTAGATTAGGGGTATGTGGGTGGTGGGTTGTAATGTTGGGGGGGGGTATTGTATGTTTTTTTTTACAGGCAAAAGAGCTGATTTTCTTGGGGCATGCCCCGCAAAGGGCCCTGTTCAGGGCTGGTAAGGTAAAAGAGCTTTTAAATTTATTAATTTAGAATAGGGTAGGGCATTTTGTTATTTTGGGGGTCTTTGTTATTTTATTAGGGGGCTTAGAGTAGGTGTAATTAGTTTAAAATTGTTGTAATATTTTTCTTATGTTTGTAAATATTTTTTTATTTTTTGTAACTTAGTTCTTTTTTATTTTTTGTACTTTAGTTAGTTTATGTAATTGTAGTTATTTGTAGCAATTGTATTTAATTTATTTATTGATAGTGTAGTGTTAGGTTAATTGTAGGTAATTGTAGGTATTTTATTTAATTAATTTATTGATAGGGTAGTGTTAGGTTTAATTGTAACTTAGGTTAGGATTTATTTTACAGGTAATTTTGTAATTATTTTAACTATTTTAGCTATTAAATAGTTCTTAACTATTTAATAGCTATTGTACCTGGTTAAAATAAATACAAAGTTGCCTGTAAAATAAATATTAATCCTAAAATAGCTATAATATAATTATAATTTATATTGTAGCTATATTAGGATTTATTTTACAGGTAAGTATTTAGCTTTAAATAGGAATAAGTTATTTAATAAGAGTTAATTTATTTCGTTAGATGTAAATTATATTTAAGTTAGGGGGGTGTTAGTGTTAGGGTTAGACTTAGCTTTAGGGGTTAATACATTTATTAGAATTGCGGGGAGGTCCGGTCGGCAGATTAGGGGTTAATAATTGAAGTTAGGTGTCGGCGATGTTAGGGAGGGCAGATTAGGGGTTAATACTATTTATGATAGGGTTAGTGAGGCGGGTTAGGGGTTAATAACTTTATTATAGTAGCGGTGCGGTCCGCTCGGCAGATTAGGGGTTAATAAGTGTAGGCAGGTGTCGGCGACGTTGAGGGGGGCAGATTAGGGGTTAATAAATATAATATAGGGGTCGGCGGTGTTAGGGGCAGCAGATTAGGGGTACATAAGGATAACGTAGGTGGCGGCGCTTTGCGGTCGTTAGATTAGGGGTTAATTATTGTAAGTAGCTGGCGGCGACGTTGTGGGGGGCAGGTTAGGGGTTAATAAATGTAATACAGGGGTCGGCGGGGTTAGGGGCAGCAGATTAGGGGTACATAAGTATAACGTAGGTGGCGGTCGGCAGATTAGGGGTTAAAAAATTTTAATCGAGTGGCGGCGATGTGGGGGGACCTCGGTTTAGGGGTACATAGGTAGTTTATGGGTGTTAGTGTACTTTAGGGTACAGTAGTTAAGAGCTTTATGAACCGGCGTTAGCCCAGAAAGCTCTTAACTCCTGCTTTTTTCAGGCGGCTGGAGTTTTGTCGTTAGAGCTCTAACGCTCACTTCAGAAACGACTCTAAATACCAGCGTTAGAAAGATCCCATTGAAAAGATAGGATACGCAATTGACGTAAGGGGATCTGCGGTATGGAAAAGTCGCGGCTGAAAAGTGAGCGTTAGACCCTTTAATCACTGACTCCAAATACCGGCGGTAGCCTAAAACCAGCATTAGGAGCCTCTAATGCTGGTTTTCACGGCTAACGCCAAACTCTAAATCTAGCCGTTAATCTCTAATGCAGGAAATTGTTTAGATGAGAAGATATTTTTTTCTATGTACCATAATATTTTTCTACAATAGCATTGAGGTGAAAAACAAATGATTGTGCTAATTCCCTGAAGGTTACTCATAGTCAGATGAGGACTCATTAAGACAAATGGCTTTGCTTCTTGCATCCTTTCCGTATCAGCTAAAGGACTCCTACATCTGAGAGACCTTAGTAAATGGGGTCACAAAATCTCAGTGGAACTTCATAGTGAAACATACTGTGGTCTTTGCTTTACAGTAATTCTGTCTATTTTGCAAACCTTCATGTATCAAAATGCTGCATCACTTGGATTTCATGTACTAGGGGCCGAATTATTAAGCTACGAAAGGAGCTTGATGCCCTAGTTTCCCCTCGAGCCTTCAGGCTCGCCGGAAACAGCAGTCATGAAGCAGCGGTCTAAAGACCGCTGCACCATAACTTGTCCGCCTGCTCTGAGGCTGAGGACATCAATCCGCTCGATCCTATACGATCGGGCTGATTGACACCCCCTGCTAGCGGCCGATTGGCTGCGAATCTGCAGGGGGCAGCTTTGAACAAGAAGTTCACAAGAACTGCTTGTGCAATGGTAAATGTCGACAGTGTATGCTGTTGACATTTCCGTCCGCACTTTAATAAATCGTCCACCTAGACTTTAATTAAGGAGAATTGCACAAGACACATAAAGTATATATTTTTTAATGTGGTAGAGGGTTATTAAGGGTCATCCTTACTGTCTTTATTGACCTCTGCCAAACAAATATGTGTATGACTTTCATCCCAGCTGTTTAATTGCTCCACTCTTTCGTAATGTGTTTAGAAATACAGCAATACTAAGAGACATCAGGCAGTAGGTGTCATGCGCATTCATGGCTAGCACTATATTTACCACAAGCAGATTGCAAGTAATTAGCTGCACTCATTCTCTGCTTAAACTAGTGCTAAACACAGTGTTTTGTTATTCCTGAGTGTTATCTGTGGTCCTATTTCTACTGCTTCATGAATACAAAACGATAATAACAGCAGTTGTCCATTTTAAGGCGATTAATATGAGCAGCTTCTGGCTGAGCTGTCATCTTCATCCCATGGCAGAGCTTATTGTCCACATACTTGTGGTTACTTTGTAAGCTAATCTCACTTGGATCCTGGAAACCATTAAACCCCAGGGCTCTTTGCATGGGGAGAACTGACCAGCTGTGAAACTCATCAGGAACGGATCCCTGCGTTCCATGCGTTCTTCAGGAATGAAAGTGAGGGGTGGTGGGAATGAGTTAAGATTACAAGCGGCCAGCCGATACTCATGACCGTCCATCATATCTGAGTATCAGCTCACACCGCATACCCACATTACCTCATTTCCCAATATGTTTTCTAAGTCGCCTCTCCTTTAGTTCATGCAGCCTAAACTTCCAGCTTGTTTCTTCCTTTGCCTTTAATACTGGGTAATATATCAAAATGACTGAGTCACTGATAGACCCATCTGTGCTAATGCTTGGAAAGCAATAAATCTGACTTGTTAGAGCCCACTGAGAACTTAATCTGCCCTTTATAACCTTTCACCTCTTAATAAACACATACAATTTGACAATAGATAATACAACTCATACATTTCCCCAGCTATTCTTCTCGCTATCTTGTGGTTTCAAACATTTATTGATTTAACATCCCTATTTTTTATGTTAAACAATTGCCCTAGTCATGCTTTTTTATTCTCTGCTGTATTCATTTTATCAAGTACTAATTCTGTACCTTCCAAAACAGTTTTTTTTTACTTCTCTGTATGAACTTCATGTAAATGGATATATCTACCACAGTACAAGCTGAAAATCATACACCTATAAGAGAATTCTTTAAACTTATTGCAAACATCAATACTCTAAAAACACATACTACATCTAACTAAACTGTGTATGTCAGGCATAAAAATAACTTCTTAATAAGTCTTGGGTTTAATAATCTGTAAAGTGAGTGTGATGGACATAAAAAATAACTACTAATAATATTACTGTTATTTATTCATTTACTTACATATTTATTTTCGCTAACCACCCTGTAAGTCTTGGGTTTAGCAATCTGTAATGCATGAAACGAATAAACAAATTAAAAACAAGTAAAGTGCTGAGTGCTGAATGCATAAATGTTTATGGTAGCCAATTATCTATTTCTGAGTAAGGCACCTGGCATTATACATCTCTAATTTTCTTTTAGCTTTTGCTATTACAATCTTTCTTTTTCTTGCGGTCCGAAAACATTTTTTTCTTTTGCTCAGCTATTTTTTCATCATTAAAAATGATTCCAATATCTGCAAAACACTTGTGTTTATACAAACTGCCTAACACACATAAAAATGTTAAGGAACATCTGGATATACGGTATTTGATGGGTTAAATTATTCTAAATAAGCATTTTTTAAACTTTTTAAGGAATTGGATCAAAGTTGATATATTTTAAAACCCTTACACAAGGGCAGGTAAACACCCATAATTTTGAGTAGTTGAGTTAAGAAGAGAGGGACAGACACTACAGAAAGTTATTTTAAAGGGACATAAAACCCAAGTTTGTTCCTTTCGTAATTTAGAAAGAGAATGCAATTTTAAAAAGTTTTCCAATTTACTTCTATTATCTTATTTTCTTCATTTTCTTGATATCCTTTGTTGAACAACACATCTAAATATGCGCAGTACCTGCTGATTGGTAGGTGCACATAGATGCCTCGTGTGATTGGCTCACCCACGTGCATTGATATCTCTTCAACAAAGGATACCTACAGAATGAAGCAAATTAGATAAAAGTAGTAAATTGGAATGTTGTTTAAAATTGTATCTGAATCATGAAAGAAAAATGTTGGGTTTCATGTCCCTTTAAATATGATGCCATGTTCAAAATAATTCAACTAACAATGAAATGCATGTGAGCTGTATGAGTAATGTAAAAAAAAACAATAATCTTCACAGCAGATATGGTATTGGGTTTTCTGCAAGTATTATAAGACATGGTAAGTTTCATGCATAATTATTTCTAGTTTGTGAGTGTAAAAGGAAGAATTAAATAAAGGATTACAGTGTGCACTAAAAGTCACTTTTACTTTACTCATCAGGCAGCTGGAGAGTTGCTGTATCCTGAGAAAAAGTGCTCAGCACTTACACAGAACTCCATATTCCCCGCTGCAAGAAAAGTACCCAGAATTAACAAGTAACTCTGTATCTGCAAACAACATTCTAACATGTTTGCGAACATCTAGAACATTTTTAACCCTTTGATGACTGGGTTAATTTGTCTACATCGGAACAACGTTCCGATGTAAACAAATTAAAATCCTCCGATTGTGCACACAATTGCGAGTTTTCAATGATGGGATCGGGTCAGAGGGGCGTCCCTGTCATGCTAGGGCACGCCCTCCAGACCGCAATCACATCATGGAAACGCCGTTGGGTTTAGGATAGCCAACGGTTATGACGTTCTAGTTCGTCAGAAGGGCACTAAAGCCCAGTGTAATTATGACGGAATAGAACAGCATAACGGCGTTAAAAGGTTAATATGAGTAACATGTGACTCCTACGGCCACCTGGGAGCTTGTGGTACATATTAGAAATTGGATTTTGGGGCTCAAGTTGTGTTATTCTAATCTGTGCCTAGTTTTGATGCCTGGCTTTGGTTTTATTGTTACATTAATTATTCTAGACTAGCGATTTCTTAAGTAGTACAAACAAAAAAACATGCACTTTGAGACGGAATTAAGGGCCTGATTATTAGGGATGTGCAAAATTCAGCATTTGTTAGTAAAATAAATGCCAAAAATTACGGCAGTCTGTGGCATTTGTCTCATTTTGGCACCAGATTTTTTAAAGTAAAAGTGCAACACACAAATATATATATATACAGTTGTGCTCATAAGTTTACATACCCTGGCAGAATTTATGATTTATTGGCCATTTTTCAGAGAATATGAATGATAACACAAAAACTTTTCTTTCACTCATGGAGGCCTATTTATCAAGCCGTCAACCACAAATACGCTGGAATTCCGCAGCGTAATTGTGGCGAGCCTGATTCGCCTCATTTATCAAAGCCTACAGACCGGCAAAAGTTAAAATTTGTGACGTAACATACGATCCACCGGTCTCAATCCAAAACAGATCGATGCTTACGTCATTACAGATGTTCCGAATACTAATTCGGCACTATCTGACAACTTTTGCTAGTTATCAAATTTCTAACAGGTACGCTCGCCACTATTCCATCCCAGCGTACCTGCTTTTCAATCCGCCACCCTGGAGGCCGCGGATGCCATAGGAATCAATGGGAGTCTGAAAGCAGCAAAAGCTTATGTTCGATGCTGCCCGATAACCCATTGATTTCTATGGTTTAATAAAAATTACGTTTACAACTAACACCCTAATCTGCCACCCCCAACATCACTGCCACCTACATAATGTTATTAACCCCTATCCCGCTGCTCCCCGACACCGCAACTCTAATAAAGTTATTAACCCCTATCCCGCTGCTCCCGGAGCCCACAGCAACTAAATAAAACTATTAACCCCTAAACCCCTGGCCTCCCACATCACTACCACTTACTAAACCTGTTAACCCCTAAACTGCCAGCCCCCCACATCGCCATAAACTAAATTAAACTATTAACCCCTAAACCTAACAACCCGCTAACTTTACATTAAAATTATCTCATCCCTATTTTATAATAAATTTAAACTTACCTTTAGAATTAAATTAAACTATATTAAACTACTAACCTACCTTAACTATTATCCTACAATTACATTAAACTATATTAAACTATTAATTAACCTACTCTAACTATTATAGTAAAATTACATTGAACTATATTAAACTATTAATTAACCTACCCTAACTATTATACTAAAATTACATTAAACTATATTAAACTAATAATTAATCTACCCTAACTATTATACTAAAATTATATTAAACTATATTAAACTATTAATTAATCTACCCTAACTATTATACTACAATTACATTAAACTACAAATTAAATTAACTATATTATATATTTCAAAACCTAACCATACTCAAATTATTTAAATCTACTATTAAAAAAGTTACAAAAAAATAACAACTAAGTTACAAAAAATAAAAAACACTATGTTACACAGAATAAAACAACACTGTTACAAAAAAATAAACACTAAATTAAACAAAATAAAAAATAAACTATCAAATATTTAAACTAATTACACCTAATCTAATAGCCCTATCAAAATAAAAAAGCCCCCCCAAAATAAAAAAAACCCTAGCCTACACTTAACTACCAATGGCCCTTAAAGGGCCTTTTGCGGGGCATTGCCCCAAAGAAATCAGCTTTTTTATCTGTAAATAAAAATACAAACAACCCCCCAACATTAAAACCCACCACCCACACAACCAACACCCCAAATAAAAACCTATCTAAAAAACCTAAGCTTCCTCCTGAAAAGAGCATTTGGATGGGCATTGCACTTAAAAGGGCATTTAGCTCTTTTTCCGCCCAAACCCTAATCTAAAATTAAAACCCACACTATAAACCTAACACTAACTCCTGAAGATCCACTTTTTTTGAAGACCTGACATCCATCCTCAACGAAGCGGCAGAAGTCCTCAGCGAAGCAGGCAGAAGTCTTCACCCAAGCGGGCCGAAGTCTTCATCCAAGCCGGCAGAAGTCTTCATCCAGACGGCATCTTCTATGTTCATCCATCCGGCGTGGAGCGGCTCCATCTTCAAGACATCCGGTGCGGAGCATCCTCTTCTTCCGACGTCTTCTGAACAATGAAGTTTCCCTTTAAATGACGTCATCCAAGAAGGCGTCCCTTACATTCCGATTGGCTGATAGAATTCTATCAGCCAATAGGAGTTAAGGTAGAAAAAATCCTATTGGGTGTTGCAATCAGCCAATAGGATTGAACTTTCATCCTATTGGCTGATCCAAACAGCCAATCGGATTGAGCTTGCATAGGTTTTTATTTGGGGGGGTTGGTTGTGTGGGTGGTGGGTTTTACTGTTGGGGTTGTATTTGTATTTTTATTTACAGGTAAAAGAGCTGATTTCTTTGGGGCAATGCCCTGCAAAAGGCCATTTTAAGGGCCATGTGGTAGTTTATTGTAGGCTAGGGATTTTTTATTTTATTTTCATAGGGCTCTTAGATTAGGTGTAATTAGTTCAAATTTGATTGTTTATTTTTTATTTTGTGTAACTTAGTGTTTTTTATTTTTTGTAACTTAGTGTTTTTTATTTTTTGTAACTTAGTTGTTAGTTTTTTGTAACTTAGAAATGTTTAATAGTAGATTTAAATAATTTGAGTAGGGTTAGATGTTTAGTTAGGTATAGTTTAATGTAATTTTAGTATAATAGTTAGGCAAGATTAATTATTAGTTTAATATAGTTTAATGTAATTGTAGGATAATAGTTAGTGTAGGTTAATTAGTAGTTTAATATAGTTTAATTTAATTCTAAAGGTAAGTTTAAATTTATTATAAGATAGGGATGAGTTAATATTTAATATAAAGTTAGCGGGTTGTTTAGGGGTTAATAGCTTAATTTAGTTTATGGCGATGTGGGGGGCTGGCAGTTTAGGGGTTAATAGGTTTAGTAAGTGGTAGTGATGTGGGAGGCCAGATGTTTAGGGGTTAATACATTTATTTAGTTGCGGAGGGCTCTGGGAGCGGTAGGGGTTAACACCTTTATTAGAGTTGCGGTGGGCTCCAGGAGCAGCGGGATGGGGGTTAATAACTTTATTTAGTTGTGGCGGGGTCTGGGAGCGGCGGGATAGGGGTTAAACATTTTAGTATATTGGCGGTGTTTAGTGACAGGGTATAAATAAAGTTGGGAAAAAAACGAATAGCAGCGAGATTGATGACTGTTAGTTAACAACAGTCCGCTGCTCATTGCCCCGTACTTGGTGCGCAGCTTTTTGACTGCTTTTTTGATAAATAAGAAGAGCGTATTCAGGTCCATGGCCGCAATGTCAGGCGAGCGTATTGATGCCGTCGAATGCAGCATAGTTGACGGCTTGATAAGTAGGCCTCATGGTTAATGTTTGGCTGAAGCCATTTATTATCAATCAACTGTGTTTACTCCTTTTAAATCATAATGACAACAGAAACTACCCAAATGACCCTGAGCAAAAGTTTACATACCCCAGTTCTTAATACAGTGTATTGCCCCTTTAACATCAATGACAGCTTGAAGTATTTTGTGGTATTTGTGGATGAGGCTCTTTATCTTCTCAGATGGTAAAGCTGCACATTCTTCCTGGCAAAAAGCCTCCAGTTCCTGTAAATTCTTGGGCTGTCTTGCATGAACTGCACGTTTGCGATCTCCCCAGAGTGGCTCAATGATATATAGGTCAGGAGATTGAGATGGCAACTCCAGAACCTTCACTTTATTCTGCTGTAGCCAATGACAGGTCGACTTGGCCTTGTGTTTAGGATCATTGTCATGTTGGAATGTCCAAGTACGTCCCATGCGCAGCTTCCGGGCTGATGATTGCAAATTTTCCTCCAGTATTTTTTGATAACATACTGCATTCATCTTGCCATCAGTTCTGACTAAATTTCCTGTGCCTTTGTAGCTCACACATCCCCAAAACATCAGTGATCCACCTCTGTGTTTCACAGTAGGAATGGTGTACCTTTCATCATAGGCCTTGTTAACTCCTCTCCAAATGTTGCATTTATGGTTGTGGCCAAAAAGCGCAATTTTGGTCTCATCACTCCAAATGACTGTGCCAGAAGGTTTGAGGCTTGTCTCTCTGCTCTTTAGCGTATTGTAAGTGGGATACTGTGTGGCATTTGCGTAATAATTGCCTTCTTCTGGCGACTTGACCATGCAGCCCATCTTTCTTTAAGTGTCTCCTTATTGTGCACCTTGAAACAGCCACACCACATGTTTTCAGAGAGTCCTGTATTTCACCTGAAGTTATTTGTGGGTTTTTCTTTGCATCCCGAACAATTTTTCCTGGCAGTTGTGGCTGAAATTTTAGTTGGTCTACCTGACCGTGGTTTGGTTTCAACAAAACCCCTCATTTTCCACTTCTTGATTAGAGTTTGAACACTGCTGATTGGCATTCTCAATTCCTTGGATATCTTTTTATATCCCTTTCCTGTTTTATACACAGGGCCATTTCTAGAGAACTTGGCTCCCAGGGCAAAACTCAAAAATGCGCCCCCCCCCAATTCTAAAGTGCAACATGGCTCCCGTTTTTTTTATATTTTAGTAATATGCATTTAATATCCTTGTGTCAGTATAAAACATCAGCTAAGGATTTTCATGCATTCCAATTTAATTGCACATTTAAATTATTCTAAAAGCACCAGATTGATAAGTCCCCAATTTTTTTCCAAGAACATTAAAAGGAATATAAAAACCCAAAAATTTTCTTTTGTGACTCAGACAGAGCATACAATTTAAAAAAGTTTCCAATTTACTTCTATTAGAAAATTTGCATTGTTCCCATTATATTCTTTGTAAAAGAGATACCTAGGTAGGCATCTGGAGCATTACATGGCAGGAAATAGTGCTGCTATCTAGTGCTCTTGCAAATGGATAACAGTTTTACAGTACACTGTCCCTTTAAGGGAAAAGCAATTTTACAGTATACTGACCCACATATGGACTAAAGAAAATTGCTATCCATGTAAAATAGATGTATATACACCTTATAATTGAATTCTAATAGTTTTGACCTAACTATATATATAACAGTTTTACTGTAGGTCCCGGAAGTAGGTAAGATGAAGCCTTTGCAACTGCATATACTCCAAATATCAGTAGAAGAACTATGGAGCTAAACAGTGTCAAGTGTAATGCCTGAGCTTCTTTATGATTATTTTTTATTAAATATAATTAACTTTGTAATTTTTGTTACCCTGGCGCTACTGCTTGCTTTAAAGACTCATAGATGTAATTTCTAGTTAGTCCCATACTGTGTGTGTGTTTGTGTGTGTGTATATATATATATATATATACATATACACACACACATATATACAGTGCTATACATATATAGATTATTATATATTCTATATTATCAGGGCTGATAGATAGATAGATAGATAGATAGATAGATAGATAGATAGATAGATAGATAGATAGATAGATAGTGTCTCTATATATCTCTCTCTCTATATACTGTATATATATATATACATATACACACACACATATATACAGTGCTAGACATATATAGATTATTATATATTCTATATTATCAGGGCTGATAGATAGATAGATAGATAGATAGATAGATAGATAGATAGATAGTGTCTCTATATATCTCTCTCTCTATATACTGTATATATATATATATATATATATATATATATATATATATATATATATATATATATATATATATATATATATATATATATATATATATATATTTATTTAACATTTTATTACAGATTATATTATTAAATATTTCAAGCTTTTTACACCGGTTTTACTTTAACCACGTCTATAAAAACATCTTAACATAAAATATTCCTGCTTTAAAATATAAACTTTTTATATAAATATATATATATATATATATATATATATATACACACACAGCATAATGAAATAAACCTGGAGACAGTAAATGTTGTTATAAGGTGATTATAACCTTGAGACCTGGGGTGTGAGAATATTTTGTTGGAATACAACTAGATTTAGAGTTCTGCGTTAGCCGCCAAAACCAGCGTTAGGGGGACCTAACGCTGGTTTTGTCCTACCGCTGGTATTTAGAGTCTTGTAGGTAAGGGTCTAATGCTCACTTTCCATCCGCGACTTTTCCATACCGCAGATCCCCCTACGCCATTTACGTATCCTATCTTTTCAATGGGATCTTTCTAACGTCAGTATTTTAGAGTCTTGGCTGAAGTGAGTGTTAGAAATCTAACGACAAGACTCCAGCCGCAGAGAAAAGCCCGGAGTTAAGAGCTTTCTGGGCTAACGCCGGTTCATAAAGCTCTTGACTACTGTGCTCTAAAGTACACTAACACCCATAAACTACCTATGTACCCCTAAACCGAGGTCCCCCCACATCGCCGCCACTCTATTAAATATTTTTAACCCCTAATCTGCCGACCGCACACCGCCGCCACCTACATTATCCCTATGTACCCCTAATCTGCTGCCCTTAACACCGCCGACACCTACATAATATTTATTAACCCCTAATCTGCCCCCCCCCAAAGTCGCCACTACCTACCTACAATTATTAACCCCTAATCTGCCGTCCGGACCTCACCGCTACTCTAATAAATGTATTAACCCCTAAAGATAAGTCTAACCCTAACACTAACACCCCCCTAAGTATAATATAATCAGCCAATCAGATTGAGCTTGCATTCTATTGGCTGTTCCAATCAGCCAATAGAATGCAAGCTCAATCTGATTGGCTGATTGGATCAGCCAATCGGATTGAACTTCAATCTGATTGGCTGATTGGATCAGCCAATCGGATTGAACTTCAATCTGATTGGCTGATTATTCCTACCTTAATTCCGATTGGCTGATAGAATCCTATCAGCCAATCGGAATTGAAGGTACGCCATCTTGGATGACGTCCCTTAAAGGAACCTACATTTGTCGTTAGTCCGTCGGGGAAGAAGGATGTTCCGCGTCGGCGGGATGAAGATGGATCCGGAAGAAAGAAGATTGAAGATGCCGCTTGATAGAAGACTTCAGCCGGATGATGGACCTCTTCAGCCCCCGCTTGGATGAAGACTTCAGCCGGATGATGGACCTCTTCAGCCCCTGCTTGGATGAAGACTTCGGACCCTCTTCTGGACGGATCGGTGATACCCGGCGTGGTGAAGACAAGGTAGGGAGATCTTCAGGGGCTTAGTGTTAGGTTTATTTAAGGGGGGTTTGGGTTAGATTAGGGGTATGTGGGTGGTGGGGTGTAATGTTGGGGGGGTATTGTATGTTTTTTTTTACAGGCAAAAGAGCAGAATTCTTTGGGGCATGCCCCGCAAAAGGCCCTTTTAAGGGCTGGTAAGGTAAAAGAGCTGTAAAATATTTATTTTAGAATAGGGTATGGCATTTTTTTATTTTGGGGGGCTTTGTTATTTTTTTAGGGGGCTTAGAGTAGGTGTAATTAGTTTAAAATTCTTGTGATTTTTTTTTATTCTTTGTAATTTAGTGGGGTTTTTTTTGTAATTTAGTGTTTTTTTTTTGTAGTTTAGTTGATTTAATTGTAGATAATTGTAGGTAGTTTATTTAATTAATTTATTGATAGTGTAGTGTTAGGTTTAATTGTAGCTTAGGTTAGGATTTATTTTACAGGTAATTTTGTATTTCTTTTAGCTAGGTAGCTATTAAATAGTTATTAACTATTTAATAGCTACTGTACCTAGTTAAAATAAATACAAAGTTACCTGTAAAATAAATAAAAATCCTAAAATAGCTACAATATAATTATTATTTATATTGTAGCTACATTAGGGTTTATTTTACAGGTAAGTATTTAGCTTTAAATAGGAATAATTTATTTAATAAGAATTATTTTATTTCGTTAGATAAAAATTATATTTAACTTAGGGGGGTGTTAGTGTTAGGGTTAGACTAACTTTAGGGATTAATAAATTTATTAGAGTAGCGGTGAGGACATTGGGGGCGGCAGATTAGGGGTTAATAAATATAATATAGGGGTCGGCGGGGGTTAAGGGCAGCAGATTAGGGGTTCATAGGGATAACGTAGGTTGCGGCGGTGTACGGAGTGGCAGATTAGGGGTTAATTGTATAATGCAGGTGTCAGTGATAGCGGGGTCGGCAGATTAGGGGTTAATAAGTGTAAGGTTAGGGGTGTTTAGACTCGGGGTACATGTTAGGGTGTTAGGTGCAGACTTAGGAAGTGTTTCCCCATAGGAAACAATGGGGCTGCGTTAGGAGCTGAATGCTGCTTTTTTGTAGGTGTTAGGTTTTAATCCAGCTCAAACTGCCACATTGTTTCCTATTGGGAAATCGTGCACGAGCACGTTTTTGAAGCTGGCCTTGTCCGTAAGCACCGCTGGTATTTAGAGTTGCAGTGGCGGTAAATTATGCTATACGCTCCCTTTTTGGAGCCTAACGCAGCCCTTCTGTGAACTCTAAATACCAGCGTTGTTTAAAAGGTGCGGGGAAAAAAGCATGCGTAGCTAATGCACCCCTTTGGCCGCAGAACTCTAAATCTAGCCGTTAGTGTTTGTTATTTTTTGCAACTTAGTTAGTTTTTTGTAACTTTGTAATTTTTTTGTGTAGAATTAAATTATTTGAGTAGGGTTAGGTGTTTAAATATATACTATAATTAATTTAATTTGTAGTTTATTGTAATTTTAGTATAAAAGTTAGGTTAGATTAATTATTAATTTAATATAGTTTAATGTAATTTTATTATAACAGTTAGGGTAGGTTAATTAATAGTTTATTATAGTTTAATGTAATTTTATTATAATAGTTAGAATTTGTTAATTATTAGTTTAATATAGTTTAATTTAAATCTAAAGATAAGTTTAAATTTATTATAAGATAGGAATGAGTTAATATTTATTATAAAGTTAGCGGGTTGTTAGGTTTAGGAATTAATAGGTTAATTTAGTTTATGGCGATGTGGTGGGCTGGCGGGTTTAGGGGTTAATACATTTATTTAGTTGCTGTGGTCTCCGGGATCGGCAGGATAGGGTTAATAACATAATGTTGGTGGCAGCGGTGTAGGGGTTAATAAGTATAATGTATGTGGCGGCGGCAGATTAGGGGTGTTTAGACTCGGGGCACATGTTAGGGTATTAGGTGTAAACATAACTTTTATCTCCCATAGGAATCAATGGGATATCGGGCAGCAGCGAACATAAGCTTTCACTGCTTTCAGACTCCCATTGAATCCTATGGCATCCGCCGCCTCCAGGGCAGCGGATTGAAAACCAGGTACGCTGAGCCAGAATAGTGGCGAGCATACCTGGTAGAAATTTTATAAGTAGAAAAAGTAGTCAGATAGTGCCGAATTTGCATTCGGAACATCTGTAGTGACGTAAGCATCGATCTGTGTCGGAATGAGAACAGCGGATCGTATGTTACGTCACAAAATTCTACTTTGGCTGGTCTGTAGGGTTTGATAAATATGGAGAATCAAGCTCTCCACAATTACGCTGTGGAATTCCAGCGTATTTGCGGTTGACGGATTGATAAATAGGCCCCCATGTCTGAAATGTTTACCGTTGTTACCATGATATTTGTAATTGATGTACTCCCCACCAGGTGTGGCTGATTAGGTTTGATACTCTGTATGGTTTAAATAGCAATTGTTTGTGAAACTTTCTTATGCCTGATGAAACAACCTTTTGGGTTGAGAAACGCATTGCATGCTTTTATGCTTTTATAAAAAATAATTTTTTAATTTTCCACTTGCTGCTATACCTTATTTCTCACTGCTTTGACAATCACCTATGCCTACGTCTTGGGGAATATCCACCTGAGCCTTGAATCTCCTTGGAGTGTATCCTGATAGACCGGAGGCCAGTCTGCTGGGTGACTGTTTTTAATCCCAGTCTGCTACAATTGCACCGAGGGAGTGCAACTCTATTTGTACCTTTTTTAATCACTGAGCCAAACAATACTAGGCCATATTGGCACTATTTTTGCTTTAACCTCATCTAGAGACCACTGGATCTTTGCCAGAGGCCAGTCTGCTGGGTGACTGTTTGATTCCAGCCTGCTATATTTGCACTACTAAGGCGCTTCATCAAATGTGAGTGTAATATATCACATTATTATTTGCCATTAAGTTAGACAATACTAGGCCATGTGGCGCTTCTGTTTTCACTAAAGATTGTGAAGATACAATGTCTACATTAAGGGATGCAACGCAAAATAGAAACAAGCTTAACAGTAATCTTTTTACAGAGGATGAGGTTTTGTTAGCATTATCAAAAATAAATGTTACAAAGGCAGTGGGTCCTGATAATATTCATCCAAGGGTTTTAAAAGAACTTCGATCAGTGCTAACTGTCCCATTAACTGATCTGTTTAATCAATCACTATTAACAGGAGCTGTCCCAGATGATTGGAGAATAGCAAATGAAATACCCCTTCATAAAAAGGGCAGTAGAGAAGAATCTGGCAACTACAGGCCAGTTAGTTTAACTTCAGTAGTAGGGAAATTAATGGAAAGCCTCTTAAAAGAAAGAATTATGACTTACATAAAGACAAACAATTTAGAGGACCAAAATCAGCATGGTTTTACTTCAGGGAGATCATGTCAGACTAATCTAATTGACTTCTTTGATTATGTAACAAAAGTATTAGACAAGGGAGGAGCAGTTGATGTAGCATATCTAGATTTCAGCAAAGCATTTGACACCGTCCCACACAATAAACTTATTCACAAACTATATCTCCTTGGTCTAGATTCAAAAATTGTGAACTGGGTGGAATGCTGGCTTAAGGACAGAAAACAAAGTGTCTTAGTAAATGGAGTTCATTCAGCAGAGGGGGCTGTTACTAGTGGTGTTCCTCAGGGGTCAGTTCTGGGGCCTGTTTTGTTTAACATATTTATCTGCGATATCAGCAAAGGGCTACAGGGGAAAGTATGTCTCTTTGCAGATGATACAAAAATTTGCAACAGAGTGGATGTTCCAGTGGGGGTAGACAAAATGAGAAGTGATATACAACAATTGGAGGATTGGACAAATGACTGGGGTCTAAAGTTTAACACAGCAAAGTGTAAAATAATGCATTTAGGGAAGAAAAATCCAAATGTTAATTACAGACTCAATGACACTTTACTGACTGTTACAGACGAGGAACAGGACTTGGGAATTATTATTTCAGATGATTTAAAACTTAGTAAACAATGTAGTAATGCAGCGAGTAAGGCTAGCAGAATGCTTGGATGTATTGGTAGAGGTATTTGCAGCAGAAATAGTAAGGTTCTTATGCCACTTTATAGATCATTAGTTAGGCCTCATCTTGAGTATTGTGTGCAGTTCTGGAGACCATATCTTCAGAAGGATATTAACAAACTTGAATCTGTGCAAAGGAGGGCTACCAAAATGGTACATGGTCTAAAAAATAAAACTTACCAGGATAGGCTCAATGACCTAAATATGTATAGCTTAGAGGAGAGAAGGGAAAGAGGTGATATGATAGCAACTTTCAAGTACATTAAAGGGTTTAGTAAAACTGAGGCTGTGGGTATTTTACATAAAATGGAAAATTCAAGAACAAGGGGTCATGAGCTCAAGCTAAAGGGTAGTAGATTCAGAAGTAATTTGAGGAAGCACTTCTTTACAGAAAGAGTGATTGATTTATGGAATAAACTTCCTCAAGAGGTAGTAGCAACAAACACTGTGGGGGACTTTAAAAATGCATGGGACAAGCATAGGGCTATTCTACGAACTAGATAAGTTTATACTGTTAGGTAAGGTCGGGCAGACTTGCTGGGCCTATGGCTCTTATCTGCCGTCAATATCTATGTTTCTATGTTTCTATGTTTCTATGTAAAACATTACATAATGGTTTAGAAAAAATGTAATTTAAAAATCATATGAAATGAATAAATTAAATATTAAAATAAAGAGTCAGTATAAAAAAGTTTTATTGTTATATACAAAAATTGTATTTTAGAAAATTTAAAAAATTTTTTTTATTAAAATAAAGTGAAAAAAAAACTGTTTATTTGCACACATTAGAAATCATAATAAAACTACCCTGCAGGTTAAAAAAACACTGCAAAATTCATGCTTATAAATGCAAAATTCAAAGCAAATAAGTTTTCCGCCTTAAATTTGTGGTCTGGAGCATTCTATAAACATCCCCCGCAGATCTCACGTTTTTCTTGTAATCTGAAAGGTGGCAAAATTGTGAAAAAACATTTATGTTTTTCCTATATATTCACCAGTGTTTGCAAGACATTAACTCATTCTTGACATTTTCCCTCTCTCACCCTCTAGTCAGCTTCATGTTTAATAATATTGGTGTTAAAATGAATTTTAAAAAAACACACACACAATTATTGACATGTGCAATAAACCCTTTTTAAATCTTTTTTTTATATATGTTTAACCCGTTTGCTGCTAAGTCTTAGTCACACCCCTGTGCTAAGCCAATTTTAGATTTTTTTTGTTTGCTGTTTACATTTTAACACTATTGTAAGTCATATTTCAGCGAGTACCCCACACAAATAATTTACAGGTGGCCCTCGGTTTACGCTGGTTAAATTTTTGCCGTTTCAGAATAACAACCTTTTTTTTCAGTCATGTGACTGCTATTGAAAAGCATTGGAAAGCAGTGCACTAATTAAAATAGCCAGTAGGTGTAGATGTCCGCTTGTGTTGCAGCAAAGTAATGCAAGCTTAGCAGACTGAAATTGATCTGTGTACACAGAGCAGACCAGACCTATCGAGCAACAAGATCTAGCAGCCACTTCCCTTTTATCTTCCTGTCCAGCTGCTTGAGGTGAGGGTGCCTAACTGCCTATTAATCAATGCAGATTGAAATGCATAGAATAGGTGCAGACCCAATATTATCTAACATGCTAACAATGCAGAGAACTGTTTGCAGAAAAATGCAAGTAAAAAACGTTTTTGTTCATTAAACTTAGTTTGATGATGATACAATCTGTTGTGTAATTACTTTATTAGGTGATGTTTAGCAAATGTTTTTGTTCATTAAACTTAGTTTGATGATGATACAATCTATATTATTAGGTTTATAATGCTGTTTAGCATTTAAAGTCTTCATTTCAAAGCTATAAAATAATTTATTAGGTGTTACTTATGACAATTTTGAGAGGGGCCTGGAACCTAACTCCCTCACTTCCCATTGACTTACATTATAAACTGGGTTTCAATTAACGTTTTTTTTCGATTTACAACCATTCCTTCTGGAACCTAACCCCGGCATAAACTGAGGGCTACCTGTATTGTTTTTTGTATCAGCAGGCTCAGCAGATTCCGAATATAACATTATTATATTTATAGTTTATTGCATGTGAGAAGGTTGCAACAAATAATGTAACAAAAATGTATATTCCTGATTTTAGTAGATTATATTGAAAATGTCCAGGTGACCCCTGTGGTTACTGTATCACTTTACTAAAGAGAGGAACGACACTTTGTGCCAGTACTGAAATAAATGCTTTTTTTTTTCTTCTGTTACCACAGTGATCTCCTGACTATACAGACAGAATTCAGATATTTATTTAAGAGAAGGACTTCATTCTCCAGAAAAAAAATACATGTTTTGCATTTTTACATTTTTAAAAATGAGCATGCAATTTACGTTCAAATTAGGGTCTTAGAGGTGTCTGGCTAATAAGGGACTTGTAATCAAGGGGTTTGAACAGCCTCCCTCCATCCAGCTCCCTTTATGGCATGTCACTTCTTGGTCCCACCCCCTCTGTGATGTCACCATGCATGTTTGCCTTTGAAGTGCTGCCCATTACACTACCAACGATAGTGGCCTGCAGTGTGAGGACTGCTGACAACAGTACCGGATCATGCACTTACAGGCAGAGATTTGCATTCTGACCTGTACTCATCATGTGCATGGAACCGGTTAAAAGCCATTTTCACAAAACTTTATTGCAGTCATGAATGATGTTAAAATACAAGAACAAACAGGAGGCGCTCCTTAATGTTATACAGTACAAACATCACCCGGGCAAAAACCCCAATAAAGGAACTCCCTAGATGGAAAGCACTGCCAGTGCTAATAAAAGCAGACTGGGCAATAATAAGTTCTCCAGCAGACAAATTGGTCAAAGTTGGGGACAGTAATATATAATTTGTACTTTAAATGGTCACCTTAGAAATGCAGAGTCTTAAAAAAAAGTTCTCCAGCAGAACTATTTCCGGTGAACAGGATTATAGAATCCACACGGTACCTCCAACTGTGGCATTCAACTAATATGCACTGTTGTACCTAGCTTATCCCCAAATAGTTACAATGCTCCCATGTGTGAGGACGATGGGGCTCTGTCCGCTGGAAACAAGGATACTTTTTTGTGCTACAACTCTCTACAACATTTTTTTGTGTGTGTGCACATCTAGTAAGCATGCTCTGCATGCAGTGCATCAAGATTGATGGCAATAAGGGGTCCAGTGACTGAGACTTTAATGTTTTATCTGTAATAGCACTTATAGCACTGTCTTGAATTGAAAAGCTATAAAAATGCACTGAGATAAGAGGTGGTATGTATCGGCTTAGAGATAGGCAGAAATTTAGAGTTTTTTTTAAAGTATATTAATATAACAATGTTGGTTGTGCAAAGCTGAGGAATGGGTAGTAAAGGTGTTATCTGTCTTTTTTTGTTAAACAATAACAATTTTGGAGTAGACTGTCCCTTTAAGCTAATAAAGAGAAGACATTTGAGATTTACAATACATGCAACGATATCTATATTTCTGAAAGATTAAAGACAGAGGGAGGATGCAAGGAATGTAGGAGGTAACAAGCATGAGAACTTAGAAAATATATGTAATAAGGTCAATAGTTTCATATATATCTCCAGAAAATGCACATACAACCTAAGGAATACAACTCATTTCCTGTAAACTTTACATTTCTTTTAAAATGTTGGAAAAATTTAGTGAGCCACAGCTGCTGCCCTCATGTGCCCTAAATATGTGGTATAACTTACTTTGAAGCCAATGTGTGATATATTAGATTATATGCATTATGTTCATGGTATAATGATATACAAACTGTGAAGATTTCAATGGAACATAAACGATAATAAAACTTAAGTTATAAAACTTTACAAAGAACAAAGGATTTGCAGAGTCAGAGCCAGGAGCTGAAACCAAAATTCTCTTAACAAAAACCTCATTTTTTTTTTTTGCATAAGTAACTATTAGCTAGTTTTACTATATATGTTTTATGTATGTAGCTTTGCAACAATGTACAGAGACAGGGCATATACTAGCAGAGTGAGAATAAAACTAATAATTATCCCATTGGTGTTAGAAGAGCCAGCAAATCTTTTTTCTGTCAGACACATACTGGAGAACTGAAGCGTTGCAGAGGAGATGTTCCCAGAATCCTTTGGGAAGAAAGACATACAAAACTGTAGCCTGAGTAAGTGAGGTGGAACATTGTTTTCTGTGTGACGGATAAGAAGCATGAGATGAGAATCTGAAAGAAGGGAGTCTGGGGAAGGATTGTGGATGTTTTCTAGGGCAAAACTACAAGGGTGTTATTGGATTCAGTTAAAGATGTCTCAGCAATACAGCTGACAACTTTTAGCTAATTAAATCATCTGGGGGAAGTTGGACATTCTATCAAAACCAATACACCCTTTTTATGAGAGACAATGACCATATGGGATGCTTCTGCACTCCTACTGCACTTATACATGAATATATTAATATAAAAAAAACTGGGCTATACTTCCTTTAAGAGAAATTATTGCAACAACTCTTTATTTTTTTCTGTATTTCAATTGTATGGTTTATTCTTTCTCCTGTGCACATATATAAATAATAAGAGGGCACACTGCCTATGGAAATACACAGCGTGGTGTTGAGGGGGGAAATGCTCATCCCCTTGTCTTGGGGATATCTCTAATAATAGTTATAGGCAGCAAAAGAACCCTTAAAGGGGCATGTGATGTGACCTATCTTTAGAAGGAGGAGAATCTCCTCTACGTGAGCAGTCACTTATCCCTTTGTTATCATAGGATCTGCGAGAAAATGAGTTTCCTATGTTAGATAACATATGTAGTAAAATTAAGGGGAAATCTGAAACTGTGCCTCTGTCTCAGGCAAAAATAAACCTATACACGTATAAGACAGCTTAGAAAAAGAAACAATGCCATCTTTTACATGAGAGGGAGGGCAGTTAAACTGTTTCTTTTTCTCAAGAAAAATAAAATCCACCATACTAACTGTAATAAGAAAGAGACTCATCTTTCAGATTAGAGGTAAAATGGCCCTCAGAATAACATAATGGCATAATGTATTGTTCAAGGAGACTGCACCACACTCTCTGCCAAAAAACAAAACCAAAAACAACATACAGGGGCCGATTTATCAAGCTCCGTATAGAGCTTGATGCCCCTTGTTTCTGTTGAGCCTTCAGGCTCGCTGGAAACAGAAGTTACGAAGCAGCGGTCTAAAGACCGCTGCACCATAACTTGTCCGCCTGCTCTGAGGCCGTGGACAGAAATCAACCCGATCAAATACGATCGAGTTGATTGACACCCCCTGCTAGCGGCTGATTGGCCGGGAATCTGCAGGGGGCGGCATTGCACAAGCAGTTCACAAGAACTGCTGGTGCTATGATAAATGCCGACAGCAAATGCTGTCGGCATTTATCGATGTACAGCGGACATGATACGCTACATAGTATCATGTCCGCTCGCACATTAATAAATATACCCCACAGTCTAAACTAGTCATGTGCACTTGGATGTGTACAAATGTAAAAAATACAAAAATAAAATTATTTGTTGCATTCATCCAAAAAGTATTAATAACCGGTTCCTTTAATGAAACAAAGAAAAAATACTTGTAAAAACGAAGCCATTTGTCCATTTGTTAAAACATTTCTCCAAGTAGGAAAGGCTACACATTAAGCTATCCAAAAAAAGATCCAGCAATGCCTCAGTTGATTAAAGGTACATTATACCCAAATACTGTAAAAAGCCGACTAGAAAATATCACCTGAACATCTCTATGTAAAAATAGGAAGATATTTACCTCAGATTGTCCTAAATATTCAAACTCCACTTTAAAGAGACTGTAAGCAGCCAATCAGAATGCTAGTCCCAAGACTTATAAGGGAGTGTGCATTTGGCATGTGCAGACACAGTCATGTTATTTTTCTATTCAGTTTGAGGAAGTTTACTATGAAATCTCACAAGATTTCAATGAAATCTCACGAGATCACAGCAAAGCAATTCATGGCCTCAGCACTGCTGATGCTGATTAGCTGGACAGCAGATGAAGTACAACTGTTCACAGAGCACTAACTCTTGTGAGCGGAAGAAATTGTGAGGTAAAATAACATAATTTATGCTTACCTGATAAATTCCTTTCTCCTGTAGTGTGGTCAGTCCACGGGTCATCATTACTTCTGGGATATTAACTCCTCCCCAACAGGAAGTGCAAGAGGATCACCCAGCAGAGGTGCTATATAGCTCCTCCCCTCTACGTCACACCCAGTCATTCGACCAAGAACCAACGAGAAAGGAGAAGCTAAAGGGTGCAGTGGTGACTGGAGTATAATTTAAAAATTTAGACCAGCCATAAAAAACAGGGCGGGCCGTGGACTGACCACACTACAGGAGAAAGGAATTTATCAGGTAAGCATAAATTATGTTTTCTCCTGTTAAGTGTGGTCAGTCCACGGGTCATCATTACTTCTGGGATACCAATACCAAAGCAAAAGTACACGGATGACGGGAGGGACAGGCAGGATCTTATACAGAAGGAACCACTGCCTGAAGAACCTTTCTCCCAAAAATAGCCTCCGAAGAAGCAAAAGTGTCAAATTTGTAAAATTTGGAAAAATTATGAAGCGAAGACCAAGTTGCAGCCTTGCAAATCTGTTCAACAGAGGCCTCATTCTTAAAGGCCCAAGTGGAAGCCACAGCTCTAGTGGAATGAGCTGTAATTCTTTCAGGAGGCTGCTGTCCAGCAGTCTCATAAGCTAAACGTATTATGCTACGAAGCCAAAAAGAGAGAGAGGTAGCAGAAGCTTTTTGACCTCTCCTCTGACCAGAATAAACGACAAACAGGGAAGACGTTTGTCGAAAGTCTTTAGTTGCCTGTAAATAGAATTTTAGGGCACGAACTACATCCAGATTGTGCAGAAGACGTTCCTTCTTTGAAGAAGGATTTGGACACAAGGATGGAACAACAATCTCTTGATTGATATTCCTGTTAGTGACTACCTTAGGTAAGAACCCAGGTTTAGTACGCAGAACTACCTTATCCAAGTGAAAAATCAGATAAGGAGAATCACAATGTAAGGCTGATAACTCAGAGACTCTACGAGCCGAGGAAATAGCCATTAAGAACAGAACTTTCCAAGATAACAACTTTATATCAATGGAATGGAGGGGTTCAAACGGAACGCCCTGTAAAACGTTAAGAACAAGGTTTAAACTCCATGGTGGAGCAACAGTTTTAAACACAGGCTTAATCCTGGCCAAAGCCTGACAAAAAGCCTGAACGTCTGGAACTTCTGACAGACGTTTGTGTAACAGAATGGACAGAGCTGAGATCTGTCCCTTTAAGGAACTAGCGGATAAACCCTTTTCTAAACCTTCTTGTAGAAAAGACAATATCCTAGGAATCCTAACCTTACTCCAAGAGTAACCTTTGGATTCACACCAATATAGGTATTTACGCCATATCTTATGGTAAATCTTTCTGGTAACAGGCTTCCTAGCCTGTATTAAGGTATCAATTACTGACTCAGAAAATCCACATTTTGATAAAATCAAGCGTTCAATTTCCAGGCAGTCAGCTTCAGAGAAATTAGATTTTGATGTTTGAAGGGACCCTGAACCAGAAGGTCCTGTCTCAGAGGCAGAGACCAAGGTGGACAGGATGACATGTCCACTAGATCTGCATACCAGGTCCTGCGTGGCCACGCAGGCGCTATTAGAATCACTGATACTTTCTCCTGTTTGATCCTGGCAATCAATCGAGGAAGCATCGGGAAGGGTGGGAACACATAAGCCTTCCCGAAGGTCCAAGGTGCTGTCAAAGCATCCACCAGGGCCGCTCCCGGATCCCTGGATCTGGACCCGTAACAAGGAAGCTTGGCGTTCTGTCGAGATGCCATGAGATCTATTTCTGGTTTGCCCCAACGTCGAAGTATTTGGGCAAAGACTTCCGGATGAAGCTCCCACTCCCCCGGATGAAAAGTCTGACGACTTAGGAAATCCGCCTCCCAGTTCTCCACTCCCAGAATGTGGATTGCTGATAGGTGGCAAGAGTGAGACTCTGCCCAGCGAATTATCTTTGATACTTCCATCATCGCTAGGGAGCTTCTTGTCCCTCCTTGATGGTTGATGTAAGCTACAGTCGTGATGTTGTCCGACTGAAACCTGATGAACCCCCGCGTTGTAAACTGGGGCCAAGCCAGAAGGGCATTGAGAACTGCTCTCAATTCCAGAATGTTTATTGGCAGAAGACTCTCCTCCTGAGTCCAAGATCCCTGAGCTTTCAGGGAATTCCAGACAGCGCCCCAACCTAGCAGGCTGGCGTCTGTTGTTACAATCGTCCAATCTGGCCTGCTGAAAGGCATCCCCCTGGACAGATGTGGTCGAGAAAGCCACCATAGAAGAGAATTTCTGGTCTCTTGAGTAGGGGACAAATCTGAGTAATCCCCATTCCACTGACTTAGCATGCACAATTGCAGCGGTCTGAGGTGTAGGCGTGCAAAAGGTACTATGTCCATTGCCGCTACCATTAAGCCGATCACCTCCATGCATTGAGCCACTGACGGGTGTTGAATGGAATGAAGGACACGGCAAGCGTTTTGAAGCTTTGTTAACCTGTCTTCTGTCAGGTAGATCTTCATTTCTACAGAGTCTATAAGAGTCCCCAAGAAGGGAACTCTTGTGAGTGGAAAAAGAGAACTCTTCTTTTCGTTTACCTTCCACCCATGCGACCTTAGAAATGCCAGTACTAACTCTGTATGAGACTCGGCAGTTTGAAAGCTTGAAGCTTGTATCAGAATGTCATCTAGGTAAGGAGCTACCGAAATTCCTCGCGGTCTTAGCACCACCAGAAGAGCCCCCAGAACCTTTGTGAAGATTCTTGGAGCCGTAGCCAACCCGAATGGAAGAGCTACAAACTGGTAATGCCTGTCTAGGAAGGCAAACCTTAGGTACCGGTGATGATCTCTGTGAATCGGTATGTGAAGGTAAGCATCCTTTAAATCCACTGTGGTCATGTACTGACCCTTTTGGATCATGGGTAGAATTGTCCGAATAGTTTCCATTTTGAACGATGGAACTCTTAGGAATTTGTTTAGGATCTTTAAATCCAAGATTGG
Organism: Bombina bombina; assembly: GCF_027579735.1. NCBI lineage: Eukaryota > Metazoa > Chordata > Amphibia > Anura > Bombinatoridae > Bombina > Bombina bombina. The sequence continues at coordinate 628,861,279 of NC_069499.1, read as the reverse complement.
TCTGAAGGTTCCTTCTTTCTTGGGAACCACAAACAAATTTGAGTAAAATCCCTGTCCATGTTCCGACCGCGGAACCGGATGGATCACTCCCATTAGTAACAGATCTTGTACGCAGCGTAGAAACGCCTCCTTCTTTATTTGGTTTGTTGACAACCTTGACAGATGGAATCTCCCCTTTGGGGGAGAGGATTTGAAGTCCAGAAGATATCCCTGAGATATGATCTCTAGCGCCCAGGGATCCTGGATATCTCTTGCCCAAGCCTGGGCGAAGAGAGAAAGTCTGCCCCCCACTAGATCCGTTCCCGGATCGGGGGCCCTCAATTCATGCTGTCTTAGGGGCAGCAGCAGGTTTTCTGGCCTGCTTGCCCTTGTTCCAGGACTGGTTAGGTCTCCAGCCTTGTCTGTAACGAGCAACAGCTCCTTTCTGTTTTGGTGCAGAGGAAGTTGATGCTGCTCCTGCCTTGAAATTACGAAAGGAACGAAAATTAGACTGTCTAGCCCTAGGTTTGGCTCTGTCTTGAGGCAGGGCATGGCCTTTACCTCCTGTAATGTCAGCGATAATTTCTTTCAAACCGGGCCCGAATAAGGTCTGCCCTTTGAAAGGTATGTTAAGTAACTTAGATTTAGAAGTAACGTCAGCTGACCACGATTTTAGCCACAGTGCTCTGCGTGCCTGAATGGCGAAACCGGAATTCTTAGCCGTAAGTTTAGTTAAATGTACTACGGCATCTGAAACAAATGAATTAGCTAGCTTAAGTGTTTTAAGCCTGTTTGAAATTTCTTCGATAGTAATTGAGTCAAGAGTCTCTTCCAGGGACTCGGACCAAAAAGCGGCCGCGGCCGTGACAGACGCAATACATGCAAGGGGTTGCAATATAAAACCTTGTTGAACAAACATTTTCTTAAGGTAACCCTCTAATTTTTTATCCATTGGATCTGAAAAGGCACAGCTATCCTCCACCGGGATAGTGGTACGCTTAGCCAGTGTAGAAACCGCTCCCTCCACCTTAGGGATCGTCTGCCATAAGTCCCGTGTGGTGGCGTCTATTGGGAACATCTTTCTAAATACAGGAGGGGGGGAAAAGGGTACACCGGGCCTATCCCACTCCTTAGTAATTATCTCTGTAAGCCTCTTAGGTATAGGAAATACGTCAGTACTCGCCGGTACCGCATAGTATCTATCCAGCCTACATAATTTCTCTGGGATTGCAACGGTGTTACAATCATTCAGAGCTGCTAATACCTCCCCTAGCAGAACGCGGAGGTTTTCAAGCTTAAACTTAAAATTAGAAATGTCTGAGTCCACTCTATTGGGATCAGAACCGTCACCTGCAGATTGAAGCTCTCCGTCCTCATGTTCCGCATACTGTGACCCGGTATCTGACATGGCCCTGGTATTATCAGCGCACTCTGTTCTCATCCCAGAGTGGTCACGCTTCCCTCTAAGTTCTGGTAATTTAGACAAAACTTCAGTCATAACATTAGCCATGTCCTGCAATGTGATTTGTAATGGCCGCCCTGAAGTACTCGGCGTTACCATATCACGCACCTCCCGAGCGGGAGATGCAGGTACTGACACGTGAGGGGAGTTAGTCGGCATAACTTTCCTCTCGTTTTCTGGTGAATGATGTTCAATTTGTACAGATTGACTTTTATTTAAAGTAGCATCAATGCAATTAGTACATAAATTTCTATTGGGCTCCACTTTGGCTTTAGCACATATAGCACAGAGATATTCCTCTGAGTCAGACATGTTAAACACACTAGCAAATAAACCAGCAACTTGGAAATACTTTTCAATTTAATTTTCAATAGTATGAAAAAACGTACTGTGCCTTTAAGAAGCACAGAAAGTTATGACAGTTGAGTAACAATGAAACTGATAAACTATAATCAAATTCTTTCCGGTAAAAATACAAATTTAGCAAAGGATTGCCCCCATTAGCAATGGATAACTAACCCTTAAATAGCAGAAAAAATATACAGAATATAACGTTTTTTATCACAGTCAAGCACTATCTCACAGGTCTGCTGTGAGTGATTACCTCCCTCAAAATAACTTTTGAAGACCCTTGAGCTCTGTAGAGACGAACCGGATCATGCAGGGAAGAAAAACAGACTTGTGACTGAATTCCTGATGCGTAGTAAAAGCGCCAAATTAAGCTCCTCCCCCTCACACACAACAGTGAGGGAGATCAGTAAACTGTCATAAACTAAATAAAATGCCCGCCAAGTGGATAATTATTGCCCAACACAATTTTTCACCCAGTACCTCAGAAAATTAAACGATTTAACATGCCAGCAAAACGTTTAACCTCAAATAAATAAATTGTCACAGAAACCTACTGCTAGCCGTTCTTACTGCAATATAGGCTAAGGTTTATTCATACAGTATCATCCTAGTGAAGTGCCATTCCCCAGAATACTGAAGTGAAAATATACATACATGACAGCCTGATACCAGTTGCTACTACTGCATTTAAGGCTGAACTTACTTTATATAGGTATTTGCAGTATTTTCTAGTCAATTCCATTCTCAGAAAATAATATGCTGCTACATACCTCTTTGCAGGTGAACCTGCCCGCTGTCCCCTGATCTGAAGTATACCTCACCCCTCAGATGGCCGAGAACAGCAACATGATCTTAACTACTCCGGTTAAAATCATATAGAAACTCAGGTAGATTCTTCTTCAAATTCTCCCTGAGAATGAACAACACACTCCGGTGCTGTTTTAAAATAACAAACTTTTGATTGAAGTCATAAAAACTAAGTAAAATCACCACAGTCCTCTCACACATCCTATCTATTAGTTGGGTGCAAGAGAATGACTGGGTGTGACGTAGAGGGGAGGAGCTATATAGCAGCTCTGCTGGGTGATCCTCTTGCACTTCCTGTTGGGGAGGAGTTAATATCCCAGAAGTAATGATGACCCGTGGACTGACCACACTTAACAGGAGAAATCTTCCCTTTTTACATAGGGATGTTCAGGTGATATTTTTATGTCAGCTTTTTACAGTTATGCTGCACCACTATCAAGTGATTTAGCATATGAGTATTATGTCCCTTTAATTTATGTGTCAGCAATAAAAAATGTAATTTTCACTTTTATTCTTGACCCCAGTACCTGACCAGTAAGTTCCAGCAAATAGTAGTGGTCAGTCCAGGTCAAATCCAGTAAAGGCAATACGAGCAAAATCCCAGTAGCAGTCACATACCTGCACTCACAAAATGTCAGAATCACACAGGCAACAAAGTATTAATTCACAGACTAAAATCAGGGTCAGAATAGAAAATAGTCAATATGTGGTCACTAAAGTCAATTCAAAGTCCAAAAACACTTCAGAAAACTAGAATCACAGAAACAGGCAGAAATGAATACACACTGGATATAGTATCACAAACAGGTACCAAACAGAATCGCCAGCCAGCAATACAGCAGCAAGTTTTATTGTGCCTGTGCCAATGTGCCAATCTATATATTAAATAGGTGGTAGTTGTAATATTTCTTGTAGTATTTTAAATTATACACACACTAACTGGCGAGTTCCCCAAACATGAAGGGTGTGGTTAAAAGCTTGCAAACCACACTTTTGGAAAAACATTTCATTTTGGGGCACTTTCTGATTTGTAGGGGCCTATTTAACAAAGTTCTGTCAGACCTGATCCGACAGTGAGGATCAGGTCCGACAGACCTCGCTGAATGCGGAGAGCAATACGCTCTCCATATTCAGCATTGCAGCAGCAGCTCTAGTGAGCTGCTGGTGCAACACCGCCCCCTTCAGATTCACGGCCAATCGGCCGCTGGCAGGGGGTGTCAATCAACCTGATCGCATTCGATCGTGTTGAATTGCAGAGATGTCTATCCGCCTGCTCAGAGCAGGCAGACAGGTTATGGAGCAGCGGTCTTTAGACCGCTGCTTCATAACTGGTGTTTCTGGTGAGCCTGAAGGTTCACCAGAAACACGGGGCTTCAAGCTCCGTAGCTTGATAGATATGCCCCATTGGGTGCATGTTGGGATATAGGGCATAAAGGTTTTTTTAAGTCGGTTGGTCCCTGATCATGCAGTGCTTTGTATGAAAGCTGGCAAATATTGGGCATTATGTGCACATTTTTTGGTAACCAGAGTGGGGAATGGAGGATCGATGACAAACTTTTGGATGGCCAGTTAGCAGTCTATTATTATATTATATTATTTAAATGCAAAGAGCAACTAACAGATCTAAGTTGAATACAAATGGGAAATGTAATGTTACCAGTGTTGTTTTTCTTTTTATTTTTTATTTCATACTTGCTTTTTATTATTATTTATATAGACTATACAGTACTGTACATAGTCTAATGTTATGAAATCTTTGAACATATATCTGCATTCTCATTGGATCCACAAAAATAAATAAATAATTTGTAATAAATAATATTTGATTTTAATATTTTTTTTTAACAATTAATATTTTGGTTCCATCACAATAAAACAGAGTGGATGCAGAGGCAGGTAAGGCAAGAGGTTTGATTTGACGTGTAGTGTGTCAAGAAGGAGAGAGAGGTTGCAGGGTTATGGGATTTTACATTAATCTGTGGGAGGGGGTGCTGGGCCAGAGTTCTGATCTGGGTTCTTATGTAGGTGTGGGGCTGAATATGGGAATGCTGGGCCTTGGGTCCAATCTGAGATCTTATATATAGCTGTGTGGCTGATAGAGAGACTTCAGGGTTAGGGGTTTGAGCTGAAGTCACTGGCTGGTTGCCAAGTTCTTATATTGATGACAGCTCCTTTTTGTCTCTTTGTTCATTTTTTTCTATTTTGTTTTCTCTCTTTTCTGATTTTCCACTTTCATTTTTCAGTTCCCTATTATACATATATCCCCCCAACACCCACATACACATACAGTAGAATGTATAAGAATCACATACTGTTCTTCTGCTTCTTAAGCACCAAACATTTATACCCCTTCAGTTAATGGGCTGCATACTAATGGTGATTCTAATCACATACCTGTGAACTATAAAAAAAATATTTTTTCTTTCTCTCTCTATAGCAAAGAGTGGAGGTGCATTATAGATCTGCTGTAAAATATTGCTGAGCGCACTTAAATCCCTAGAATTTACAATCTAAAATGTCAGTGTTACATGGTTTATAAGTCGATGTGTAACTGCCCCTCTCCCTTGTGCTATAAACAATCTGTTTATTAGATCATGTTCATTTATTAATGTATTTTATGCTCCTCTATTTTACTGTGTTTAGTTCACTATTCAGCAATAAAAATGTAATTATACATCATAATAAACTTCACTCAACCCCTGATAGCAAAAACTCTGTCTCATTTTCCACATCCATTGAAGGGTGCAGAATGCACCTCCGCCTCTCCTCTAACAAGGAGAACTAAAGGCAGTGAAATGTTTAATGAGCTAAATGTGGGCAATTATTGCCTTTTATAAGACTCCGGCAAGTACAACTGTTTTAAATGATTTCATTTAACTTGAAGACTTTCCACATTAACTGAAGCTGAGTCTGTGTGATTTTTAGTTAAGATGAGACCTCAATTAGCGAAGGTTTAATCTATTGTTCAATTTCCCCTGTTTTTCAAACATCCACATAATTATTGGTCCAATAATAGGACAATACCTAATTATAGGTTATGTATATACAGTATGAATATTAAAAAAGAAGCCTTCATAGGATTTTTACCATTAACATGTTAATCTTGTTTCAATTCAATGCCCCCCCCCCCCCCCAACTCCCAATCCTATGAATTATGGCGGTTTCCTTGATTGGCTATGAGCCTGCCTGCAACCAATCAGAGGCAAATATAGCCATAATTCATAGTAAAGCACATTTGGAGGGCATTGGAAAGCATTGAAGGCAGATGTGTTTTGGAGCATTCAAAAACTGAACACTTCAAGAGCAAGCAATTTATACTGTTTAAGTCCTACCTGTCTCATTAATATAATTTTGGTAACTTTCATGTGGACTAGAAATTGCTCTTATTACAACGTTAAATGTGTCAACCTAATCACATAGACAGACCTTTACTCTCTGCTCTGACGAAATTATCTAAGAAGTCTCATAAGTACTGTGAGGTCCCTCAAACAAGTCAAATTTTAACTAGAGAGCTGTTTCTCGCGAGTTCTAGATGTAAATGCTCCAAAAAAATCCAAAAAGATTTTCCAATTTTTGGAATAACTTTGGACATTATCTAAAGCATTTCTTTAAAGAATTCAGAGCTGGATTTTTATGACAATAAAGATGTGTAAGAATGCGTAAGGAAGATGCTTTCATGACCCTACTTGCTTTTTAGAGATAACATAGTGGTGTTTGAAACAAGCAGCACTGCATACCAAATACCATCAGGTTATTAATATTTAATATATATGTGACTTGCTGCTAATGCAGCCATATTGGCATGTAGCTTGTGCCACAGGTGGCTTCATTAACCCTTGGAACATGCATGGGAAACAAAAGTTGAAAGCTGCATACACAACTTATTAATCAAACAGTGATAACAGTATTTTGCTTCCCTCCCTGGAGTGCACCATATACATTGTACACGTTAACTGCACATTTTGGGCCTCATGTACTAAGGGACAGACAGACAGACAAGGTATCTAGCCTGGGAATCTGTCCGTTTGCCTTCACAGAGAATGTACAGCAGGCACCATACGTCCACTGTTTCTATTGCAGAAATATTTGATTGGGCAGGGCCTGTCAATCGCTCCAAACAAGTGCAGTATGGGTGTATAACACCATTTTAGAATTGTATTGTAGCATTATAAATTTAAATGCACAATGTAGAAGGGGATAGGGACAATACAGTGCAGCTCTGTCTTGCAGCCAATGGGGCCTATTTATTATTGTGCGATCGGACATGATCCGATATTGCAGATCATGTCCGCTGCACATCGATAAAAAGGCCCCATTGGCTGCAAGACAGAGCTGCACTGTATTGTCCCTATCCCCTTCTACATTGTGCATTTAAATTTATTATACAAATCTCTTTACTACTGATCCAAATCTATGGTATTGCCTAGTAAACAATGTAGCAATATATCAAAAAGATAAAATATATACAAGGAAAGTCCCAATATTAACTCCAAATCTCGCGGAATAAGCATTTGGCAAAAATGGCTTATCTGACCGTGGTTTCAAATTTGTATTTCCTTTAGTCGTTAATGTTTAAGAACATTTCTTTTTGATATTCAGGTCACAGTCTTTAGTCTGGTATACAAGCCTTAAGCACACGGATAAACAGTTCAGTTGTTATTTATTGAACTATGCCGTTACCTTATACTTGGATTATGTCAGTCCCCAAAGGCTTTCTTACCGCCTTGGTCAAATCCTCTGCCTGCTGTTATCACTCGCAGGTCTCGATAGATGCAGCTTCACACTCACCGGGATTTTTCACACTGCTAGCTTTAGCGTCTGACGTCACCGGTTACCCTCAGCTGTGGAGTCTTGAATTCCGATATACTTGCGCAAGTATTCTACAATGCCACCCCCTGCAGATTTGCCGCTAGCAGGGGGTGTCAACCCGATCGTATTCGATCGGGTTGATTTCTGGTGATGTCTGTCCGCCGCCTCAGAGCAGGCAGACAGGTTTTGGAGCAGCGGTCTTTAGACAACTGCTTCATAACTTATTTTTCTGGCGAGCCTCCAACACGGGGCATCGAGCTCCATACGGGACTTGATAAATACGCCCCAATGAGTTTAATCTAATGTAAATAAAATATTTCACAAAACACTTTTTGTTCACATGATAATTGTTGTTCCCTTTACATGTCATATAAACTATGTAAAAGTTAAGAAATGTACTTTTGAATATTCAGGGATATAGGGCAAACTTTATAAATAAAAACAATAAAATACACTTCTTTCTTCTGCAAAATTAGATTGAGCAATTTGTTAACTTGGTTAATACCATACACAAATACACGCACAGACATTCATGCACATACATACAAACAAACACACATATACACACACATACATACACACACACACACACACACAGACATACACATACAGAAAGACAGACATACACACACATGCATACACACACACACAAACACACAAACACACAAAGACACACACACAGACACACACAGACATACACACATACACACACACACAGAGACAGACATACACACACATGCACACACACAAACACACACAGACATACACACAAAAACACACACACACACATACAGAGACCGGCATACACACACACACACAGGCACACACACACACACACACACACAAATACACACACACACATAGACATACATGCAGAAATACATACAGACATACACACATACACACACACACATTAGATCCACAGAGAGATGTAGAGAGCTCTGTATACTGAAAATAGGAAGATGCCACTTCTTGAGCAGAATTTTTGTTCTCTATCAGCTTAGAGCTTGAGTGTTATCTGAAATGAATTTTAGCTCAAAACTTCACAGGAACCTAGGGGTCCAGGTCCTATTGTCCGACTGATCAGTCCACACCTGTATGGGACTAATACACAAGAGAGTGCATATGGACGGGGATTGCTGGCAGTGGTGTACTTAGATTTTATGCTGCACCACACCAACAACAATTTGCCTTATATATTTATCACAATTGAAGGCCACGAGCGCATGGAGGAGTAATTTCCCACCTAAGACAACCAGGGATCATGCCACTGAACTACTTTTCACAACTTGTTACCCCCCAACCCAGTCATGCAGGTCTAGGCACAGGCCTTGTTGACCTTGGACAAATGCTTCTCTGTACATAAGTAATCAATTTCAGTTAAAAAGGTGTATCACTTAAAGAGCAGCCTAAATAGTATACGGATGTTTAAACTCAATTTAAAAATAAAAAAAACAACCTTTTTTTCTTCCATTAAATTTGTTTTCATAATAAAGCTAAAATTAGTAAAAACAAAAGCCACATTAATGCCATATGTGCCAGGGTGAAGATAGCTATTAAAAGGTAAGTGAAGTGTAGTATATAGTCAGTGTTATATACAGTAATAAACACTAATATGCATTAAGAGTTGGTGAAAGCTATAACCATATTTCCTTGTCAACAAAGGGCAATAAAATATTGATAATAATATCTATGTTTCTCATTTTAGATAAAGTGCAAAAGGCTGGGTCCACCCCTCTGAGATTATTTTTAGTGAAGATGGAAACCCTAAAATATTTGCCTATCTTGCTAAAGAAATGATTGACACTTTATGAAAACATAGCTTCTCTTACAGACATGAAACTATGAGATCATTTCACACACTCGTTTTAGAAATTAATCACAACTCCACATTAGTGACCTCAGGCATTTGATTCATTTTTCTATTTTCTTTTGCTTTTTGTTCTTCATTTTTTTTTCCTGGCACGTGCATTATTTTTTTACTCATTCTGCCTCAAGCTGTTCACATACCACCCATGCTCTATCCACAGGGTTCGGGAAGAAGTTATCTTTCCTTTGAGTTCATGCTGAGCTCCAATCTCACCCTGATATGATTTACCTGATCCTGTCAGAGATTTTGGCTTCCCCAGAAAGACCTCTGCTTTGCCCCAATACATAAGACTTGTCTGTATACGTACACAGCAGAAGATAATGCTTATTTCGATGTTTGTATCATTTTTCTTTAAACAGGATGTGCATTCCAGTATATATTTCCTGTTGAAACATATCTCAACAAATATGTATTTAACCTCAATCTCCTGATCCTTTTCATAAAATATATTGAGTAATCTAATAAAAAAAAATCACAAACCATTTTATGTGCTTTGTATTCGTCAGCACATTCTAAGCTTCTTAAATCTTACTTAATGCCCAAATAAACAACATAATGTTTTCTGTAGGGAAAATCGTCAGATAATGAACAGCTTATCCAAGATTTCCTATTTACGTTAATTGTTAACACTATCGGCCATTTAATATAACCTAATTCATGCAAAATTTAGCAGCTAAGTTTGAATAATGATTTCCCCATGTTAACTTTTATGTTTATAATTAGTTATTTAGGGTATCCAAAAAATATAACTATAATTTTATTATATTTTTAAAAAAATAAACATTTTCTGCAGTGCTGTCGTTAAGGGCATTGTGTGGCTATAATAGGGCGGGCCTTGCTGTGAGCTGCAAGACCGCGCTATTAGACCCTTCCTCCCTCCCTCTGGAAGGCTTGCAAAAATATTGCGGTTTTACAGCTGGTGGCAAGACCACACTATTGAAAGTGGCACCGCCATAGAAAGACCAGCGACATACAGGGTACGTTGCTGGTCGTTAAGAGGTTAAAGGGATATAAACCCCCAAAATTTTCTTTCATGATTCAGGTAGAAACATACAATTTGAATCAACTTTCCAATTTACTTCTATTATTTTTGTGTTCTTGTTATTCTTTGTTGTAAAGCAGAAAGCTAAACTTAGGAGTGTGCACGTCTGTAGTACTAAATGACAGCAGTTTTGCAACAATGGTATACACTAGATGGCAGCACTCTTTCCTGTCATGTAGTGCTCCAGACATGTGCATACTACCTATCTCGATATCTCATCAACAAAGAATAACATGAGAACAATTCAAATTTGATAATAGAAGTACATTGGAAACTTTATTTAAAATTGTATTCTATGGGGTAGATTTAACAAGCAGTGGATGCTGCAATCTACCCCTGTAGTCTCAGGTTCCCCTGAAACTTAAGTTAAGAAGCAGCAGTCTTAAGACCGCTGCTCCTTCACTCATCCACCACCTCTGAGGCGGTGGACAGCAATCATCCCGATCAAATACGATCGGGATGATTGATACCCCCTGCTAGCGGCCGATTGGCCGCAAATGTGCAGGGGGTGGCATTGCACAAGCATTTCACAAGAAATGCTTCTATAATGTTAAATGACGACAGCGTATGCTGTCGGCATTTAGCGATCTGATGCGGACATGATCGGCTGCAGCTGATCATGTCCGCCCACATCATAATAAATCGCCCCTATGGGGTAGATCTATCATAGTGCGAGCGGACATGATACAATGTAGCGTATCATGTCCGCTGCACATCGATTGTGAATTGCTGGTGCAATGCTGCCCCCTGCAGATTTGCGGACAATCGGCCGCTATCAGGGGGTGTCAATCAACCCGATTGTATTCGATTGAGTTAATTTCTGTCCGCGGCCTCAGAGCAGGTGGACAAGTTATGGAGCATCGGTCTTTAGAAGGCTCGCACGGAAACAGGGGCATCAAGCTCCATACGGAGCTTGATAAATCGGTCCCTATATCTGAATCATGAAAGAAAAAAATTGGGTTTCATGTCCCTTTAAAAATACCTTCAAAAGAAAACACACAGAAACACAAACTCAGCATACGGTGGTAAAGTGCTGTATACCCACAGGAGGAGCTTACAACCTCGGTAAGATTGTAATGTTATGGCAAAAGGTGAGGAGATTGCATGACTGATAATCTAATTTTATTCTTCTAGATACTAAATAGGGGAAGTCATTGATATTCCATTTGTATTAACCTTAATGGACTATATCTGCACACACTTGTTTCTCTTAAAGTTTATTTCTACAAGGTGTACACAGCAAACAGGCAGAAGAAAGAATGACCATCAGATTGCAATACTGCTGTATGCTTTAACCAATTTCTCCAATTGTGCAAGAGATGATATGGCATCAGGTTTGCAAAAATAGAATACTAGTGCACAACACTTGTAAATGGAAAGTATGTCATGTAAATTAGTGGATACCTCTCACAATGTGTAAAAAAAAAAGTAGATCCTATCTCCATACAGTATAGGTACTGGCAGCCCTGATCTTTATGAACTGATTCATTATATAATAATAAGGGATGTTTAGTACTTTCAATGTTCGGTTTACAGGAGTCTATGTGGGATGTTTTTTAGTTTGTGTTAATAAAAGCAATAAATAAACACACAAACGTTTCTGCAAAGAAAACAAACAAAGGAGTGCCTCCTGTGTGTATCAGCATTTCCAAATGGTACTCCTATTGATTAAAATATATACAGGGTACTCACATTTGGTAGCAGCACTCAGTTGTGCTTATAGACGCAGACTGAAGATTTGTAGTGCTTCAGCTCACTATTGTCCAGCAATCTGGAACTCCAATGTGAAGTATGTTGAAGGTAGAAAAACAGGAACCAAACAGTTTGTTGAATGTTAAATATAAATTTAATCAACAAAAAAGTGGTGTAAAAGGTCATATAGACCCACAAAGAAAAGGGTATTAACAAATTGGTTAACCCTTAATGTAATGCAACGCGTTTCTCTGCTTACAAGCAGTTTCTTCAGGCATAACATGATATGATGTATTTGATATGCCTGAGGAAACTGCTTTCTTTGCACAAACGTTTGATCATTATCATCACCTTTAGGGGGTAAGAAAAGGAGCAGCCGTTTCCTGGTGTGAATTTGGGTTAAAGACCCTGCTTTCTGTGTTCCACTGCTATACTTCAAGATTTTGTTCTTTGATCATTGGATTGATTTACTTGAAATCTTCGCTACCTTAGGATGGTCAGTTTTGAACATCTTTTAGACTGAAGTATTAACTCTTGGTTTATTTTCTTCACATGATTATTTATTGTTTATTTTTCCATTTAACGTTTTTTGTTTAATTCTTTTGTGCACTTTTTTCATAGCGCCACCTTGTGCTCCTAGAGAGCGTTTTGTTAGTAAATAAACACATGCACACATGCACTCATGCATTATTTAATATTATCTGATTTTATGGTGGGCTTAACATGAAAGTTCTAACATATTTCAATAATAAGTATTAAGGGTCTCTAAAGGATTTCTTTATAATTGTTATCAAAGTATAAAAATTAGAAGAGCTTTTCTCTGCTCTAAAGTAATATCCCTAATTAGACAGAAGGTTCCTATTTCATATCCTAAAACTTCCTGACTGACATCTCTTAACATCTCTTTCTCCCCCCCCCATAAAATGGTTCAAAGGTCAAGTAATTTGTCCAGAAATAATGCAGATTCACTACACGTTGTAAAATATTTTACTGACTGAGATTTGGAGTCCCTTAAATAGCACAATGTTCAAAGAGTTTTTTTTTTTGTTTTTTTGTTTTAAGATCACATATTATTTATTCACATGTACTATATGAAAAGGGATTTTTTTAAGTTTCCAGCTGTCCTGCACACGAATACTGCACAATCTGTCATTGACTGGGCACAATGGTAGACGGGGGTCAACAATGCCCTCAGCCCTCACTCTTGATCCCACCATGTATATTTTTAACAACTGAGCGGTCATTTTACTGCTTGGCTACAGTAAAATACAAATAAATAAAAAAAAATTGGAAAAATAGTAACAGAATTGATTTGACCTTCTTGACAGTCCCTCCCTTCTTTTTGCTCCATATTTGTAATGAGTTGAGACATAGGGGCCTATCTATCAAGCTCCGAATGGAGCTTGATGCCCCGTGTTCAGGCTCGCCAGAAACAACAGTTATGAAGCAGCGGTTACAAAGATTGCTGCTCCATAACCTGTCCGCCTGCTCTGAGCAGGCGAACAGACATCGCTGGAAATCAACCCGATCGAGTATGATTGGGTTGATTGACACCCCCTGCTGGCGGCCTATTGGCCGCGAGTCTGCATGGGGCGGCGTTGCACCAGCAGCTCTTGTGAGCTGCTGGTGCAATGCTGAATATGGCGAGCGTATTGCTTGCCGTATTCAGCGAGGTCTGGTGGACCTGATCCGCACTATCGGATCAAGTCCACCAGACCTTGATAAATAGGGGCCATAGGGGCATATTTATCAAAGTGCGAACGGACATGATACGATGTAGCATATAATGTCCTCTGCACATCGATAAATGCTGACAGCATACGCTGTCTGGATTTATCATTGCACAAGTAGTTTACCAGAAGGCGGACAAGTTATGGAGCAGCAGTCTTTAGACCACTGCTTTATAAATTCTGTTTCCGGTGAACCTGAAGGCTCGCGCGGAAACAGGGGCATCAGGCACCATACGGAGCTTGATCATTCGGCCCCATAGATTGCCTTTTAAATTTAGTTACTCAGGAACTTTAAAAAAAGAAAAAAACATTTAAGTGTACAGTATGTTTGTGAAGATTGTACTGGAAAGCCTGCTAAACTGCTGCACTGTCCAGTTAACACACAAGACAACTGGCAAATGTAGAACTACAGCAAATAATACAACATATAATAAATCATTTTTAAACACTGTAGGCCACATTCCAAAAAGTTTGAATTTTTACAGAATTTTAATAAAACCCATTCATGAGACTCACTACATTATCCCAACTCTAAATTTGGGGCATTTATAAAGATTTGTACAGTATCCCCATCCTTCGGCACTGACACAAGTTGTCAGTCACTCACTATTATAATCAATGGAGCCGCATTTATCTCATAACTATTCACATCTGCACATCACAAAAACACATTAAAAACCTTTATCCCTTACCAACAGGGTACTCTCATGTTGTTTAGCACTTAAGGACACACATCCTACCCTGCATGGTGGCTGTGTCCTGTGCTCTGACAGTAGGGCTGCCACCTCAGCCATGTTTTCCTGTACACTTATGAATTACACATACTGCAGGGTGTGCAGGTGGGAACATGTGTTGTGCTGTTAATCAGCACTATTCATGTGATGTCCAGTGGCACAATACATGTTCCGCCATGCTTACCCTACAGCATGTGTAGCTCATTAGTGTCCTGGAAAACATGGCCGAGGTGGCAACCCTATCTGACAGTGGCGGTGAGGCAGCAAAGAAATAGCAGTATGGAAGCAGGTGCAGAACTACTGGTGGTGTAGGCGGTGCCACTGCTCTGGGACCCAAGGGCTGGGGGGCCCCACACAGAGTACCTGGCATATGTGTAGTAAGTATGCTGCACTGCGACAATATAAAAAGGAAAATGACGGAGAAATCAAGAAGATGCTTGACAGTGATGTCATGTTTTACTACTGATGTTTTTTAACCACATGCATTTACAGTTAAGTTTTATTTCCTCGATTTTTGGCATCTTCTACATTTCTTGGATGTTTTCCTATTAGATCTCTCCTGGGGAGTAATTCGGCTGCTACTGTTGATGATGTCACTGCCCCAACGTGAGCACTTAGTAAGGAGTGGAAGTATTCCCAAATGGCTTTGTATGTTGTTAGCGTGAGTGAATATCGCTGCAGCATGTGTTTTGCACACGCAGTAAGAAGAGAGGAAGCTGCTGTGTTGGTGCCCCCACAAGGTAAGTGAAGCAGCTGTATGATATACGCCTAGGGCAGTAATTGTTGTCCTGCCTTTGCAATATTTGGTCTGTGCTGACTGTCCTCATTCTGTCCTTGAGTAAAATAAACTTTATTTCAAATCTTAAAAGCGAAAAGGTTCTAGCTGGTTGACGGTAGATGTGACTGCACTCTACTTGTCAATCAAGCATGATTTGGGATTTTTTTGTGTCATCATTCAGACTTTACCATTGATTTTCAGAATTATGTTCTTAAAGTGGCATCCTTTTTGCTTACACATATTTTTCTTTTTTGAAGGACATATATCTGCAGAGATGTGGGACAGCGATAGGGGCAAAATTTGCCCCATCCTACGCCAATTTATTTATGGGCTGGTGGTGGGAGCTGTCCCACATTTTTGCAGATTCTAATCCATACAGGCACTACATTTCAGTTTATAAAAGATATATAGACGACCTGTTGTTTATATGGTCAGGCAGTCAGGAACAGGCTTGTCTTTTTGTTGATTGGTTAAACAGTAATTACTTAAGTCTCAGGTTTACTTTTGATTATGACAAGGTATCCATCAACTTCTTAGATCCAGCCTAGCTAATGGTAATATTAGGTCGGAGGTCTATAGGAAGCCAATTGTGGGTAACACGTTGTTAAGGGCTAAAAGTTGTCACCCAAGGCACATGCCACATGCTGTGCTCAAAGGCCAATTCACCTGCATAAAAATAAATTGTACGGAAAATGATTGGTTTGAGACAGAAGCTCAGAACCTGAGTAAGCGTTTACGTGAACAAGGTTACAGCAGATCAGTCATAACAAGAACTAAAAAAACAGGTGGCCAGTATAGATAGACATCAGCTGTTACAGGACAAAGAGACTTCAGAGAGATGTAGATTTGAAGGAGTAACTTTTGTTACGAATTATAGCTCTCAGTATGACCAAATATGCAAGATTGTCTGAAAGCGTTTTGTCATTCTTGCAGCTGATGACCTTCTAGTATCTACAGTTGATAATGGCATCAGATATGCCTATAGAAGAGCCAAAACTATTGCAAACATTGTATCACCTTCACAGCTCCCTTAAAAAAATTAGCGATTCCTCTTGGTTACAGCATAGAGGAATGTATAAATGTGGTCGCTCTCGCTGTAAACCCTGTGAACATACCATCATAGGAGACAGCTTTAAATCTACATTTACAGGGGAAGAGTTTCCCATTAAGAGCTGTTTGAATTGCACTAGTAAATATGTGGTATATTTGATCACTTGCACGGCATGTGCCCTTCAATATGTGGGTCTTACGACACTGGATGTTAATTCCCGTATAAGAGAGCACCTTTCCACAATTAATGTAGGTAAGGCCAAGTGCAATATTTCGTGCAGGTACATAAAAAACAAGTGATAGCTTGGCATGGTGTGCTATTGAGCATGTATCTCCTGTTGATAGAGGGGGTGACAGGACCAAGTGTTTGGACAGGCAGGAGATGTACTGGATTTTCAAATTGAAAACTCATATCCCTTGGGGATTAAACTCGGAGTATGATTTGATTAATTTCTGGCAGTGACATCTCCTGCCTTTCACATTCAGTTGCACGTATATATATATATATATATATATATATATATATGCATCTGTATTTGCCTATAGATCTGGGCAGAATTGTATTGATGTATTGATTAGCATCTACTTGAAACTGTTCTTATATTTATGCCCAGTTCTGTCTTAATAATGACAATAATTGTGTATTCACACTTCAAAAGGTGGTTTTGGAATATTAGGTATTTTCTCTTGCTCATTCTGTCCTTCACATGCTGAAAGATGTGGGTATAAACCAGAGAGCAGCATGGGTAGGGACCACTGAGTGTAGCACAGGTCCCCTGCATTGGACCTGTGAGAACTCATGTCTGTGTTATTCACAGTATCATTAACCCATTTTCTGTCACTGTCACTGTTTTTATTTTGTGACATCATTTTGATATCCTTTTAGCTTTTTAGTTACTGTTTAGCAAACATTTACAAGCCCATGATAAACATATTAGCCTTTTTTACTCCCCTTATCAATGCTTCAGTTATTAAGCATTATATATACATATTAGTTCACTCTAGGACATATTTTTTTAAAAAAAAAATGCAAGTTAGAGATATACCTGCCATATAATTTGGGAGCTTATTTTGTTGTCATGTCGAATAGTGTGCTGCTACATACAGAGCATAATGCAGAGCTACAGCTTCGAGTCATCATGTGAGGTCGCGTTTGCATTGCACCTAACTTGTAATTTACGTGCACTGGTATTACTCAGTGGAGCACAAATATTGCTTTAGCGAAAGTGATATTTTGCGCTTCACTTATAATCTGGTCCTAAATAGACAGTGACTTGGAAAAAAGTTAAAGGGAAAGGTAAGTTCATTATTTCTTACTATGCATTTAAAAATGGCTGTTTTAAACATCATTGGCTAGATTACGAGTGGAGTGCAAACATTTCCGTATGCGTGATAAGGGGTTTATTGCGGGTGTTTGCGCTCGTTTATTGCTGGTATTAGTAGTTGAAAGGTCAGGTCTTGTTAATAGTGGGTGATAAACCAATGTTTATTGACGTTTCAGGGTTCACACAGGTCAGGAGGTATAACTGGAGTAGGTACAGACTCCTCCTTGGTCAGAGGCGAAAATTGTTGAGAAAGGGAATCAGCCCTAACATTCTTACTACCAGGCAGGTAGGAGACCACATAATTAAACCGAGACAAAAATAGGGCCCATCTGGCCTGTCGGGGTGACAAACGTAAGAATGAGCACTGGTATGCTAGTACCCTAGAGAAGATGCCTCAATTCCTTGAGTGACAAAATTATGGCCAGTAATTTCCTGTCGCCAATTTCATAATTGCACTCCGCTGGAGACAATTTCTTAGAGAAGAAACCACATAGATGCAAGGAACTGCCAGGCATAGGACGTTGAGAGAAGAGTGCACCTACTACTGTCTTAGACGCATCAACCTCAAGAACGCAGGACAGGTTTAGGATGAGCCAGAACTGGAGCTGCAGCAAAGGTAGTCTTAAGACTATCAAAGGCCTTAATGGCAGTAGGTGACCAATGGAGTGGATCAATCTCTTAATGTGTCATGTCTGTGATAGGTTTGACCAAGGAAGAAAAGTTTTTAATAAACTTTCTATAATAATTGTCAAAGCCCAAAAAACATTGAATAGAGCGAAGACCAACTGGGCGAGGCCACTGCAGAACTGCAGACAACTTGTCAGGATCCATGGAGAACCCTGCAACGGAGATAACATAATTTAGGAAGGTTACTTGAGTCTGATGGAACTCACATTTCTCGAGTTTACAAAACAGGCTTCTCACATAGTCTCTGAAGAACCCGAGTAACATCAGAACGATGAGACTCAAGTGTGGGTGAGAGTAGGAGGATGTCATCTTGTCAGGGTGCCAGGAATCAGACTGAGACGAGAAGTGCAAAAATAATCACACCTTTATTCATAGCAAAAAATAATAAAAAGTCCACAAGTCAAATAACAAGCCAGGAGTCAAAACCAGAGCTGGTAGTCAGACGAGCCGAGTCAGGAGCCAAAGCAAATAGTCAGACGAGCCGGAATCAGGAACAAGGAAAACAGCAGAGTCAGAAACAAGCCAGGGATCAGGAACCAGGAAGTACATCAGGCAGCCAGGTAAAACACAGGAACTCACACAAACAGGTCTGAGACAACAAAAAGGCAAAGCATACTGAACAGAGGCCCTTTAAATAATAAGTGATGACATCACAATTCTGAGACTGCATCCTGTCTCACATGGATGATGCACACCAGTCTGGCCATAAAAGGAAGTGTAGGAAATGAGCAGCATCCCCCACAATGCACCATAGTCAGGAAGAGAGGTGAGTAAAATGGCTGCCAGCAGCACATGGCAAACAGGGAAAAAACCCTGACACATCTAAGTACACCACAACACACTGTTGCAACATATCTAGTAGGACATCATTAATAAATTCCTGGAAAAAAGCAAGAGCATTACATAGGTCAAAGGGCATTACAAGATATTCCTGGTGTTAAATGCTGTTTTCCATTCGTGGCCCTCCTTGATCCTAACGAGATTGTACGCACCTCTCAAATCAAGTTTAGAAAAGACCATAGCTCCCTTGAGGCGGTCAAAGTGTTCCGTAATGAGAGGAATAGGGTAAGCATTCTTTATGGTAAGATGATTAAGACCCCTATAATCAATGCATGGTCTTAACTCGCCACCCTTTTTCTTCACAAAGAAGAAGCCAGCCCCTGCAGGAGAGCTGGATTTTCAACTGATCCCCCGCGACAGAGCATCAGCAACATACTCCTCCATAGCACAATTCTTCACAACAGACAGAGGGTAAACCCAGCCCCGAGGAGGAATGGCCCCAGGTTGAAGGTCTATGGCACAATCGTAAGATCGGTGAGGAGGCAACGTACTGGCACGCACCTTGTCAAAAACGTCAAGGAACTCTCGGTACTCCTCTGGCAATTGAGATACCGAAGAAGTGCACAAGATTTTAACTGGTTTCCAAAGACAAGTGGAAATACATTGCGTAGACCATGACAAAATTTTGGACCTGTGCCAGTCGAGACTGGGATTGTGCTTTTGGAGCCAGGGATAACACAGAACAACTGGGAAATGTGGAGAGTTTATCACCTGGAACTGGAGGGTTTCAAAATGGAGAGCCCCAACAGCCATGGATAACGGAGCGGTTCAGACGAGCTGGGAATCAGGAACAAGGAGAACAGCAGAGTCAGGAACAAGCCAGAGATCAGGAACCAGGAGGGATGTCAGACAGCCAGGTAATACACAGGAACTGGAACTCACAAACAGGTCTGAGACAATGCAAGGGCAAAGCATACTGAACAAAAGCCCTTTAAATAATAAGTGATGACATCACAATTCTGAGACTGCAACCTGTCTCACACGGATGATGTACACCAGTCTGGCCATAAGAGGGCATGCAGGAAATGAGCAGCATCATACACTCTGCACCAGACTCAGCAAAAGAGGTGAGTATAATGGCTGCCAGCAGCACATGGCAAACAAAGCAGGGAAAAAACCCTGACAATATGTAGATATGTATACACATATAAACACATAAAAACATATGTACACATATAAAGACATATATAGAAGTGCATTGGAGTCATTTGCCGTTAAGTAGATGAAAATGTGAAAAGCATATTTATGCAATATTCATTTTTTTTTTAAAGTTTTATACTGTGTATTTACTGTAAATATTTCACATTCTAATGTTCTGCACGTAGAAGAATATGTTCTATGTATTTATAAATAGATATTCCTAAATATCTGTATATACCTATACCTATATATAATCATATAGATAGACAGTGCTTTTTTTGCAAAAGAAAACGTGCCGGTACTCCAAATAAAGGTTGTGGTACTCATTGTTTATTGATAAATATATTCTGCTCAGTAACTTTGAGAAAAGAAAAGGCACTACATTATTTACAATGTTTAATGTATTTTGCAGTCCCCTCTTGTAAAAACTTGAATATTTACATGATGATTACAAATATTACCTATTATGAGTTGGCAGAGGTGGGGGTACTCAGTACCGGTGAGTACCCCCACAAAAAAGCCCTGGGTCTAGATATATATATATATAGTACCAAAAAACATCAGATATATGTAGAAATATACATTTATGAATAAATAGAACATATTCTTGTATGTGAAGAACATTGGAATGTGAAATATTATTTTTTTCATGTTGTGTTAGCTCACTTGAGAATATGCTATCGGGTTTTTTCCCCATTTTTTCAGCTTTTTGCACTCATTGGTTGAGTGCACAAGCAAAAACAGTTTACTTTTAACTCATAATATGAGTGCAACCCATAATCACTGTAACATCAAAAAACAGACAATAGTTTATTTTCAAGTCATTTTACAGAAAGATGTATTGAGCATACAGAAAGGGTTGAAAATATCTGTGAGAATTACTAGTTAAACTAACTGATTTATATATATTAATGCTGACAATATTTCCCTGAAGAGACTGAGCCAGGGTGCTATGTCATGGTATGCAAGGGGTGCCCAGGCAAGCAGTGCCAGTTTAGATTTGCTCGCATAGTCTCAACTATGCCAGGAGACATTCCCACGGTGTGCCTGGTGTTGCCATAGGGACAGACGCATTGCACACTGACACAGATCAGAGGTGAATGACTGCCCACTACATTAAAAAACACTCTGATACAACTCATGAAATGAGACGAGTCAATTATCTACAGATCTGGATACTCCTAGAATAGGAACTGCCTCTTGTGCTCCCAGACAGAAGAAGTTTGCCTACATATGACAAAAATATACATATGTACAAGACACACAAGATCATATGTGCATTGTATTTGTGCAGGTATTTTTAAGTATTGTCTTTAGACCTGTACTTTTACACACTATCAGGTAGATTACGGGTTGTGCGTTCATGTTTTAACGCTGAAAAAATGGTAATTTCAGCGTTAAAACAGCAACGCAGCCATTACAAGTTTTGTCAGTATAGCTGTACCGCAAACCATTTAGCCTGTAACGCAACATCAGTCCCCTACTCAAAAAAATTACGTTTTTTATGGGACTTCCATAGCGCTGCCATTACGAGTTTTGCGGTGAGGCTAAAAAGCTTGCGTTACGCCCTATAACGACAAGATCCGTATCGCCATCTGAGAGCAGTAGTTATGAGTTTTACGCAACAAAACTCATAACTAAAGTGTTACAAAGTACACTAACACCCATAAATTACCTATTAACCCCTTAACGGAGGCTGTCCTGCATCGCAAACACTATTTTAAATGTATTAACCCATAATCTGCTGCTCCCGACATCGTCACCACTAATAAAATGTATTAACCCCTACTCTGCTGCTCCCCGACATCCTCGCCACTATACTAAAGTTATTAACCCCTATTCCCCCGCATTCCCAACATCACCCACACTATAATAAATATATTAACCCCTATTCCGCCACTCCCCGACATCGCCGCCACTAAATAAAGTTATTAACCCCTAAACCTCTGGCCTCCCACATCACTACCACTAAATAAACCTATTAACCCCTAAACCGACAGCCCCCCACATCACAACAACCTAAATTAAACTATTAACCCCTAAACGTAACCCTAACCCTAAACCTAACACCCCCTAACTTTAACATCATTAAAATAGAGCTAAATTAAAGTTACAATTATTAACTAAATAATACCTATTTAAAACTGAATACATACTTACCTGTGAAATAAAACCTAAGCTATCTACAATATAACTAATAGTTATATTGTAGCTAGCTTAGCTTTTATTTTTATTTCACAGCTAAATTTGTATTTATTTTAACTAGGTAGACTAGTTAGTAAATAGTTATTAACTATTTACTAACTACCTAGTTAAAATAAATGCAAACTGACCAGTGTTTCAACCACGCATGCGTTAATCAGCATGTGCGATCATGACAACTTATTTACGAATCAATGGTAATTGGAGAAAGCCTAACATAACAAACTGCACACAAGAGGTGGGCGGAGCCTGGCAGCCATTTCCGGCTGTTAAGAAACTAAAACTTTTTTACTGTTTCAGCTACTATATTCCAGCTGCTGTATGATGGACCTGGTGCAGGAGCCTTATTTTATGTGTTTACATAGATTTTTTGGACTTCTTTGACTTGGACAGCTTGAACTTGGCTTTTAGACAGAACCAGAGAAACCTTGCTTCTAAGGGGAGGGATCAGATTTCTGTGCCCTGTTCTCAACAAAGGGACACAAATTATTATAAGCTTCTGTTTTACCTTTACCTGAGGAAGAAAAGCTCTGTTACCTCCAGTCATAGTAGAGATAAAAGAATCAAAAACAGAACAAAACAACAGTTTTCCCAGGAAAGAGAGAGATAAAAGCCTGAATTTAGAAATCCTATCAGCAGACCAATGTTTAAACCATAAAGCCCTTTTAGAAAGGACTGCCAAATACATACCTTTATGTCAAAAATAGCATCACAGGGGGAGGGGCCAGACCAAGATGGTGCTCAGATGCATTTTACAGAAGCCCCAGCATAACTTTGATTAAACTACTGTTTCTAAGTAGTATTTGCTCACCTATTTCTGAATATCTATGAAGGATATACAAAGCTGCTGATGGCTCAACCAAAAGTTCTGTACAAGAACCAGCCAGTGGCTTACCAATGATAGATAACACTGATGGAGAAGCCGCAAACAACATAAACTAAAGTCTTGTTATCAACAATATTGACAGTGATGGTTTCAATTTTGATGATCAATCTGAAATTGTTAATTTATTATCACTTGAAAGTGAGAGTGCACGATCCAATACACAAAATTGAAGCATCCCCACCATTACTACCAATGCGAATAAACACTTTTATCCCATACAAATGAGGGGGGACTTTATAGAGGTCTTCCAAAGTTTGGTTGAAAGGGATCTTCACGCATTAGCCAGAGAAACCAACACTAGTACCAGTCTGAAATATGGGAAAAGTAACAATCTATCTAAGAAAGAGAGAAATATTTTTAAAAAATTACAAGAAAACAGTGATCTCATCATTCAAAGCTCAGATAAGGGTGGTTGTATAGTAGTACAGGATAGGGCACAGTATACTAGTGAGGCTCTCAGACAGCTTAGTGATGACACCACCTAACGTAAATTGACATTTAATCCGACCAGGAAATTCATCATGGAACTTAATGATTTTCTACACCATTATGTACAGGAAGGTGTCATCACTAAGTTGAAAGCAGACTCTCTTAAAAAACAGTTTCCGAACACACCCGTGATCAGACATTTACCGAAAATACACAAGAATAGGGAACACCCCCCTGGGCGCCCCATCATTTCTGGTGTGGGATCCCTAGGAGAAAAACTTGGGTCCTTTATTGACACAGTCTTACAACCTATTGTTCAGATAACCCCAGCATATCTCCGTGACACTAAGCATTTGCTAAGGCTGCTAAACTCTGTGCATGTTGATGAAAATGACACTCTACTCACTATAGATGTTAATTCATTATATTCATGTATACCACACAATAAGGGGATTGAAGCTTTGCAGGCTATGCTTGAGATGTACACTACATATGAAGATAGGTTTATCAGATTTGTATGTGATGGTGCAAAATTTCTTCTGAACCATAACAACTTCACGTTTGAAGGTACTCATTACGTACAAAACCAGGGCACTGCCATGGGTGCGAAATTTGCACCATCATATGCAAATCTTTACCTAACACATTTTGAATTTCAGAAAATATTCCATGACAATAATCCTTTTAAGTCACAGATGGGGTTCTACAGAAGGTATATCGATGACTTGGTTATATTATGGAAAGGTGACATCAATTCCATACCTGCATTTGTGAAATATCTAAATGACAATAATCTCAATTTGGGATTCACATACACAGCATCAAAAGAGGACATACCATTTTTAGACATCACACTGAAGTTGGACAGATTGTCACATTCAATCATTACCTCTACGTTTAGAAAACCAACATCAGGAAATACGATCCTACGAGCAGATTCACATCATCCAGCTCACCTCAAAATGGCTATTCCAAAAGGGGAATATATGCGCCTTAGACGCAATTGTAGCAATGTTCATACTTATATAGAACAAGCTCATTCTCTCACTCAGCGTCTTCACATTAGAGGCTATGATATTAGCACCTTAGAAAGAGTTAGCAAAGAGGTTGAACTTATGCATAGAGATGTGCTTCTTAAAGACACCCCCAAAATTAGACCTCATAGTAATAATAGCAGTAACCAGAAAAGTTCAAAATCACCTATAACCTTTTCTACTTGCTATAGTAGACAGTTTAACTGTATCAATAATATCATAAGGAAATATCTTCCTGTATTGGACAGAGATGCCCTGTTGCAAGATTCATTACAAAATCAGGGCATTCGACTAGTAAGTAGAAAAGCCAGAACTATTGGAAATCATCTAACTAGAGATTTCTCAATAAAAAGCAATAACTCTTGGTTAAAACCAGAAAAGGGATTCTTTAGATGCAAAAAGATTCCCTGCAAGAGTTGTGAATTTGTGATTCCCGGTAGAGAATTTAAATCCAAGACCACAGGTAAATGTTTTGACATCAGATTTAGACTCAACTGTAATTCTAGATTTGTGGTCTACTTAATCAACTGTAAGATCTGTTGTAAACAGTATGTAGGCAGGACCACTAGACTCCTCAAGGACAGGGTTAGGGAGCATTTGCTCTCCATCAAACATGACCCTCCCTCCACCCCAGTAGCCAAGCACTTTGTTGAACATTTTATTTCTCTAGGTATTCCTGTTAACGACCACAACCTTAGTACTATGTTTAGCTTCCAAGGTATAGACCACGCCCCTTATGATATTAGAGGTGGGGATAGAACGGCTAAGTTGAATAGAAAAGAGGCCTTTTGGATATTTAATTTAATGACCGGTACTCCAAATGGTATCAATAAGATAACAGATCTTAGATACGTTGTAGACTAAATTGTCCACAATAAGACACATATATACACATAAATCTCCCTAATAATCTGATAAGGCAATAAACATAGCTGTTTAGTACAAATAGTAGTCTTTTTCTCTTGTCCCTCCAGACGCTCATTAGTTCAAATATCAGTACATTTAGTTTCGTTAAGTCTCAGACTTATCTTTATTTGTTAATTAGGTTTTACACTAATTTTACTATCTATATAGGTTTTACACTATTTTTTTGTCTATATAGACATAGATGACACCGATTATGATTCAGCACAATTTTGTTTATATATAGAATTCACCCTTTATTATTTATTGCATAAAACTTTTTTTCAAATTAATTTGATAAATTTTATACTTGATCCTTATTAGGACATTCTACCCCAACAAATTTTTAAAAAGGACACATAGTAAGTTTTCTTTCTAATTTCACTCATTCATACTTTTTCTTTTTTACACACCACATTCGTACACATTACTTCAACTGAATTTATTTCATTATTCACACAAAGTTAGCTCACTCATACACTGTAATTTTTTATTAACATAGCAAGTCAAGCTTTAGAACTAATGATTACATAAGTCTTTAAATTCTCCCTTAACGTTTAATAATTAACCTTCTAACAAAGACAGTTCGAATATAAATCCTTTAATTTTTTAAACTCATATACGAGACTTGTAGAAATGTCTCACTTTGAATCCTCTGTGAGTCCGCTGTACATTGTATCAATAACATTGTTATTTTTTTAGAATTTGCAGCTTGAAAATAATTTTATGTCTTTTTAACATCTGTTCATATGAATTGGTTGTAGAGCAACTCCTGTACTATTTTGCTGCCTTCTTTGGAAAAGGCTATTTCAATATGTGACTAATTTGCGGCGTTGTTATTGTGTCTTTTGTGTTACTAATATAGATACAAGATATATACACATATAGCACCCTGGACACAATGTTACTTTCGCTGAATGCTTTAAAGGGTTTTTTCAAAACCCGGCAGTAGCAAGTTTCCACAGACGGCAGCATCTGTGCCTTTAACCATAATGAACAGGTGCTAATTCCGTTACGTAAGCAAGTAAGCCTTTTTAAGCTGTTTGTATTTTGACTTTGTAAGTCCCTGACGAAGTGCCTCCGGGCAGGAAACGCGTCGGACATTTGTGCTCAATGTACCCCTGAGTCTGTTTCACCCTGTGAATGTTGAATCTACCAAAATAAAGATGTTTTTTTACCTGCACTAAGGCCTGCGGCTGTGATTAGTTCCAATACAGGTAACTCTATTTGTTTATTCAAAAGTTCTTTTGGACCACTGAGGCCTTTGGCGGTATCTCACTTGAGAACGCTGGACATTCTTCCCAATTTCATCTGACAACAGGGGTACTATTGTATAATATAGATCTACCGCTAGATTTAGAGTTTTGTCGGTAACGACCCGAGTAGCTAACACTGGCTTTTTTTTCCCCGCACCTTTTAAATACCGCTGGTATTGAGAGTTCACAGAAGGGCAGCGTTAGGCTCCAAAAAGGGAGCGTACAGGCATATTTACCGCCACTGCAACTCTCAATACCAGCTGTGCTTATGGACGCGGCCAGCTTCAAAAACGTTCTCGTGCACGATTCCCCCATAGGAAACAATGAGGCAGTTTGAGCTGAAAAAAAGTCTAACACCTGCAAAAAAGCAGCGTTAAGCTCCTAACGCAGCCCCATTGTTTCCTATGGGGAAACACTTTCTAAGTCTGCACCTAACACCCTAACATGTACCCCGAGTCTAAACACCACCAACCTTACATTTATTAACCCCTAATCTGCCGCCCCCGCTAACGCTGACACCTGCATATTATTTTTAACCCCTAATCTGCCGCTCAGTACACCGCCGCCACCTACGTTATCCATATGTACCCCTAATCTGCTGCCCCTAATACCGCCGACCCCTATATTATATTTATTAACCCCTAATCTGCCGCCCCCAACGTCCCCGCTACCTACCTACACTTATTAACCCCTAATCTACCGACCGGACCTCACCGCTACTCTAATACATGTATTAACCCCTAAAGCTAAGTCTAACCTTAACCCTAACACCCCCTAAGTTAAATATAATTTTTATCTAACGAAAAAAATTATTTCTTATTAAATAAATTATTCCTATTTAAAGCTAAATAATTACCTGTAAAATAAACCCTAATATAGCTACAATATAAATTATAATTACACTGTAGCTATTTTAGGATTAATATTTATTTTACAGACAACTTTGTATTTATTTTAACCAGGTACAATAGCTATTAAATAGTTAATAACTGTTTAATAGCTACCTAGTTAAAATAAGTACAAAATTACCTGTAAAATAAATCCTAACCTAAGTTACAATTAAACCTAACACTACACTATCAATAAATTAATTAAATAAAATACCTACAAATACCTGCAAATAAATACAATTAAATACACTAACTAAAGTACTAAAAATAAAAAAGCTAAGTTACAAAAAATAAAAAAATAAATTACAAACATAATAAAAATATTGCAACAATTTTAAGCTAATTACACCTACTCTAAGCCCCCTAATAAAATAACAAAGCCCCCCAAAATAAAAAAAATGCCCTACCCTATTCTAAAATTAAAATAGAAAAGCTCTTTTACCTTACCAGCCCTTAAAAGGGCTTTTTGCGGGGCATGCCCCAAAGAATTTTGCTCTTTTGCCTGTAAAAAAAAACATACAATATCCCCCCCCAACATTACAACCCACCACCCACATACCCCTAACCTAACCCAAACCCCCCTTAAATCAACCTAACACTAAGCCCCTGAAGATCTTCCTACCTTATCTTCACCACGCCGGGCATCACTGATCGGTCCAGAAGAGCCTCCGAAGTCTTCATCCTATCCGGCAAGAAGAAGTCCAGAAGAGGCTTCAAAGTCTTCATCCTATCCGGGCAGAAGAGGAGATCCGGACCGGCAACCATCTTCATCCAAGCGGCATCTTCTATCTTCATCCATCTGATGACAAGCGGCTCCATCTTCAAGACCTCCGGCGCGGATCCATCCTCTTCTTCCGACGTCCTAACACAGAATGACGGTTCCTTTAAGGGACGTCATCCAAGATGGCGTCCCTTGAATTCCGATTGGCTGATAGGATTCTATCAGCCAATCGGAATTAAGGTAGGAAAATCTGATTGGCTGATGGAATCAGCCAATCAGATTCAAGTTCAATCCGATTGGCTGATCCAATCAGCCAATCAGATTGAGTTTGCATCCTATTGGCTGATCGGAACAGCCAATAGAATGCAAGCTCAATCTGATTGGCTGATTAAATCAGTCAATCAGAATTTTCCTACCTTAATTCCGATTGGCTGATAGAATCCTATCAGCTAATCGGAATTCGAGGCACGCCATCTTGGATGACGTCCCTTAAAGGAACCTTCATTCTGTGTTAGGACGTCGGAAGAAGAGGATGGATCCGCGCCGGAGGTCTTGAAGATGGAGCCACTTGTCGTCGGATGGATGAAGATAGAAGATGCCGCTTGGATGAAGATGGTTGCCGGTCCGGATCTCCTCTTCTGCCCAGATAGGATGAAGACTTTGGAGCCTCTTCCGGACTTCTTCTTGCCGGATAGGATGAAGACTTCGGAGGATCTTCTGGACCGATTTGTGATACCCGGCTTGGTGAAGATAAGGTAGGAAGATCTTCAGGGGCTTAGTGTTAGGTTTATTTAAGGCGGGTTTGGGTTAGATTAGGGGTATGTGGGTGGTGGGTTGTAATGTTGGGGGGTATTGTATGTTTTTTTTTACAGGCAAAAGAGCAGAATTCTTTGGGGCATGCCCCGCAAAAAGCCCTTTTAAGGGCTGGTAAGGTAAAAGAGCTTTTCTATTTTAATTTTAGAATAGGGTAGGGCATTTTTTTTATTTAGGGGGGCTTTGTTATTTTATTAGGGGGCTTAGAGTAGGTGTAATTAGCTTAAAATTGTTGTAATATTTTTATTATGTTTGTAATTTATTTTTTTATTTTTTGTAACTTAGTTCTTTTTTATTTTTTGTACTTTAGTTAGTTTATTTAATTGTATTTATTTGTAGGTATTTCATGTAATTAATTTATTGATAGTGTAGTGTTAGATTTTATTGTAGATAATTGTAGGTATTTTATTTAATTAATTTATTGATTTAACTAGGTAGCTATTAAATACCTGGTTAAAATAAATACAAAGTTGCCTGTAAAATAAATATTAATTCTAAAATAGCTACAATATAATTATTTGTTATATTGTAGCTATATTAGGGTTATAGTATTTATTTAGTTAGATTTAAATTATATTTAACTTAGGGGGATGTTAGGGTTAGGGTTAGACTTAGCTTTAGGGGTTAATACATTTATTAGAGTAGCGGTGAGGTCCGGTCGGCAGATTAGGGGTTAATACTTGAAGTTAGGTGTCGGTGATGTTAGGGAGGGCAGATTAGAGGTTAATACTATTTATTATAGGGTTATTGAGGCGGGAGTGAGGCAGATTAGGGGTTAATAACTTTATTATAGTAGCGGTGAGGTCCGGTCGGCAGATTAGGGGTTAATAATTGTAGGAAGGTGGCAGCGACGTTAGGGGCGGCAGATTAGGGGTTAATAAATATAATATAGGGGTCGGCGGTGTTAGGGGCAGCAGATTAGGGGTACATAGGGATAATGTAGGTTGCGGCGGTGTGCGGTCGGCAGATTAGGGGTTAAAAAAAATTATTAGAGTGGCGGCAATGTGGGGGGACCTCGGTTTAGGGGTACATAGGTAGTTTATGGGTGTTAGTGTACTTTAGAGCACAGTAGTTAAGAGCTTTATGAACCGGCGTTAGCCCAGAAAGCTCTTAACTCCTGGCTTTTTTCTGCGGCTGGAGTTTTGTCGTTAGATTTCTAACACTCACTTCAGCCAAGACTCTAAATACCGGTGTTAGAAAGATCCCATTGAAAACATAGGATACGCAATTGACGTAAGGGGATCTGCGGTATGGAAAAGTTGCGGCTGCAAAGTGAGCGTTAGACCCTTTCCTGACTGACTCGAAATACCAGCGGTAGCCCAAAACCAGCGGGAGCCCCTAACGCTGGTTTTGACGGCTAACGCCAAACTCTAAATCTAGCGGCTAGTGTTTTACCCACCTACAGGCTTACCTACCACTATTATTATGGAGGAACTATATGCAGTGTTAATAACCCAGCTGGAAATCTTCGGGCGCCAAATGGATAATAACTTCTCCGATCTGACGAGACTATGCAGAGACATAAGGGGCTATTTATGAAATGCCTGTCGGACATGATCCGACATTGCGAATCATGTCCGACAGACCTCGCTGAATGCAGAGAGCAATACACTCTCCGCATTCAGCATTGCACCAGCAGCTTTTGTGAACTGCTGGTGCAATGCCGCCCCCCTGCAGATTCGCCGCCAATCGGCCGCTAGCAGGGGGGTGTCAATCAACCCGATCGTATTCGATCGGGTTGAATTGCGGCGATGCTTGTCCGCCTTCTTAGAGCAGACGGACAGGTTATGGAAACACGGGGCTTCAAGCTCCATATGGAGCTTGATAGATATGCCCCATAAAGTCTTCAACAACCCCACTCATTGCTAAGGAGATGGATCAGCAGACAGCAATAGCAAATCCCATGACTTTACCAAAAGCAGTGAAACTGGAGACGACGCTCTCAACCACAGATGCAAAATCCTATGGTTTAACATGGAGTCAGTTAAAGTGGAGCATTGTGCAACATATTCAGGATTCGCCAGACCCGTGCAGAATGGGGTTGCCACTGTCTGCCTTGGGAGAGGATGCAACCGACTTTCCAAGGGGACCGGAGGGTTAATAACCTCACCTCGCAAAACAATCTGCCAGCCACAGTGCAGTGTGATCCCCGGACGCATCAAGCCCACACAAGTATCATTGAATGGCATGGGTAAGTCTAACCTTACTGAGGAGCATTCCCACTTACCAATTGACTCTCTACTACTTGATGAAGACCTTTTTATGTGACCCTCATCACCTTCTTTCCTCTGGATGTAGCTGAAAAAGCTGCTTAGGCCATCTCCCAAACTAGGCATAGGATAATCTACCTCACCTTTTCTGGCATACTACGGGGGTCAGCTGTTTTGCTGGTCTCTCCACCTTCAGATGTTCCAAAAACTGGAGAACTCTTTGAACATGGCACATTTCTCTACAAGAAAGGGTACTACTATTTGTCCAACAAAAGGACACTGCATTTGTGCAAAACAGATCAACGATCGGCTAGGATCCTGTATGAGGTATCATTTTCTTAGGACTATTTAGTTGATACTACCCTATTGAGAAGTCGGTTGCTGCCCTTCTACAACATTATTAGATTATATGACAGTCACATACTAGAACTTAAACCGGGCTTTGGTCACTTAAATCTCCAGAGTCTCTCCACTATATCATATCCTGACGATTTAGAGTCAATTCAACATACATGTATATCTGTAAGATTAAATAAGACTGAATAAGTGCATACATTTTTCTTTTTTTTTTTGCTTTTTTACCCAGTTGTGCTCATAAGTTTACATACCCTGGCAAAATTTATGATTTCTTGGCCATTTTTCAGAGAATATGAATGATAACACAAAAACTTCACTCATGGTTAGTGTTTGGCTGAAGCCATTTATTATCAATCAACTGTGTTTACTCTTTTTTTTAAATCATAATGACAACAGAAACTACCCAAATGGCCCTGATCAAAAGTTTACATACCCCAGTTCTTAATACCGTGTATCCCCCCTTTAACATCAATGACAGCTTGAAGTCTTTTGTGGTATTTGTGGATGAGGCTCTTTATCTTCTCAGATGGTAAAGTTGCCCATTCTTCCTGGCAAAAAGCCTCCAGTCCCTGTAAATTCTTGTGCTGTCTTGCATGAACTGCACATTTGAGATCTCCCCAGAGTGGCTCAATGATATTGAGGTCAGGAGACTTAGATGGCCACTCCAGAACCTTCACTTTATTCTGCTGTAGCCAATGACAGGTCGACTTGGCCTTGTGTTTAGGATCATTGTCATGAAGGATTGTCCCATGCACAGATTCCGGGCTGATGAATGTAAATTTTCCTCCAGTATTTTTTGATAACATACTGCATTCATCTTGCCATCAATTCTGACCAAATTTCCTGTGCCTTTGTAGCTCACACATCCCCAAAACATCAGCGATCCACCTCCGTGTAGGAATGGTGTACCTTTCATCATAGGCCTTGTTGACTCCTCTCCAAATGTAGCGTTTATGGTTGTGGCCATAAACCTCAATTTTGGTCTCATCACTCCAAATGACTTTGTGCCAGAAAGTTTGAGGCTTGTCTCTGTGCTGTTTGGCATATTGTAAGCGGGATACTTTGTGGCATTTGCGTAGTAATGACTTTCTTCTGGCTACTCGACCATGCAGCCCATCTTTCTTCAAGTGCCTCCTTATTGTGCATCTTGAAACAGTTAAACCACATGTTTTCAGAAAGTCCTGTATTTCACCTGAAGTTATTTGTGGGGTTTTCTTTGCATCCCGAACAATTTTCCTGGCAGTTGTAGCTGAAATTTTAGTTGGTCTACCTGACCGTTGTTTGGTTTCAACAGAACCCCTCATTTTCCACTTCTTGATTAGAGTTTAAACACTGCTGATTGGCATTTTCAATTCCTTGGATATCTTTTTATATCCCTTTCCTGTTTTATACAGTTCAACTACCTTTTCCCGCAGATCCTTTGACAATTCTTTTGCTTTCCCCATGACTCAGAATCTAGAAACGTCAGTGCAGCACTGGATGAAAGATGCAAGGGTCTGTCAAGAGTCCAGAAATTCATTTACCTTTTATACACATACAAAAATTACAAGCAAACAGATCACAGGTGAGGATGGTTACATTTAATAACCATTCAAACCCCTTTGTGTCAACTTGTGTGCATGTTATTAGGCCAAAATCACCAGGGTATGTAAACTTTTGATCAGGGTCATTTAGGTAGTTTCTGAAGTTACAGTTGATTGATAATAAATGGCTTCAGCCAAACACTAACCATGAGTGAAAGAAAAGTTTTTGTGTTATCATTCATATTCTCTGAAAAATGGCCAAGAAATCATAAATTCTGCCAGGGTATGTAAACTTATGAGCACAACTTGTATATAGTAATGGGTTATATTAAGGCAGGTTGCTTCTAGTTTCCCTGCATTATCCTGTTTGGTGTTACGAGATTTCATAAATGTTGATAGCATTGCAGGCACTATTTACCTCCTAATATGTATATTCTGAGTCATAGTTATTTTGCTGCTATTTTAGAGGGGTTCATTTTAATACATCTAATTTAGGTGCAAATTGTTGTTGAGACACTACCTTCATGAATAGTTTACTTTGCTATAACTATTTGAGATATAGTTCTTACCACTGATGCTGAGCTCTCTACTTTCACCTAATATCTGACCTTACTGTGCGCGGCCAGTACAATGCGGCATAGTATACATTTGGGTGAGGAGAGTTACTGAGAACTAGCTACTGTTAAGTAACTGTAAAGAGTCACCCGTCTCAACAAGTAGCTCCTACAATATAAATTTACTATAGCTAACCCCTATATCAAAGAGCTAATACCCCATGGGAGCATTATCCCTATGAAGTTGTTCGAAGTATCACCATAATTCCTTGTAACAGGTTAGACCTCTTTCCTAAAAGACTGTGGCCTCTAGTTATCAAGCCGTCGACTTTCTTGCATTCAACGGCACCAATACGCTTGCCTAAGATCGCCTAACATCGCTGATGCGGACCTGAATACGTTCTCCAAAATTATTAAGAAAGCTGTCAAAAAGCCGCGCACCAAGAACGGAGCGATGAGCAGCAGACTGTTGTTAACTAACAGTTATCGATCTTGCTGCTCTTTGGCTTATTCACAGCTTTCTTGGTACCCTGACACTAAGCACCCACACTATGCTATACTGTTTTACCCCTATACCGCCGCTCCCGGATTCCGCCGCACCTAAATAAATATATTAACCCCTAAACCGCCGCTCCCGGAGCCCACCGCAACTCTAATAAAGTGTTTAACCCCTAAACAGCCGCTCCCGGAGCCCACCGCAACTTACATTATATGTATTAACCCCTAAACTGCCACTCCCGGAGCCCACCGCAACTCTAATAAAGTGTTTAACCCCTAAACAGCCGCTCCCGGAGCCCACCGCAACTCTATTAAAGTGTTAACCCCTAAACTGCCGCTCCTGGAGCTCACTGCAACCTACGTTATATGTATTAACCCCTAAACCGCTGCTCACGGACCCCGCCGCCACCTACATTATATTTATTAACCCCTAATCTGCCCCCCCTATACCGCCGCCACTATATTAAATTTATTAACCCCTAATCCTAAATCTAACCCTAACCCTAACACCCCCTAACTTAAATATAATTTAAATTAATCTAAATAAATATTCCTATCATTAAATAAATTATTCCTATTTAAAAATAAATACTTACCTATAAAATAAACCCTAAGATAGCTACAATATAACTAATAGTTACATTGTAGCTATTTTAGGATTTATTTTTATTTTACAGGCAAGTTTGTATTTATTTTAACTAGGTACAATAGTTATTAAATAGTTATTAACTATTTAATAACTTCCTAGCTAAAATAAATACAAATATACCTGTAAAAAAAAACCTAACATAAGTTACAATTACACCTAACACTACACTATCATTAAATTAATTACCTAAACTAAATACAATTAAATACAATTAAATACAATTAAATAAAATTAAATACAATTATCTAAAGTACAAAAAAAAAATACTAAATTACAGAAAATAATATCATAATTACAAGAATTTTAAACTAATTACACCTAATCTAATCCCCCTAATAAAATAAAAAAGCCCCTCAAAATAATAAAAATCTCTACCCTACACTAAATTACAAATAGCCCTTAAAAGGGCCTTTTACGGGGCATTGCCCCAAAGTAATCAGCTCATTACAACCCACCACCCACACACCCAACCCTACTCTAAAACCCACCCAATACACCCTTAATAAAACCTAACACTACCCCCTTGAAGATCACCCTACCTTAAGACATCTTCACCCAACCGGGCAGAAGTGGTCCTCCAGACGGGCAGAAGTCTTCATCCGATCCGGACAGAAGAGGACCTCCAGACGGGCAGAAGTCTTCATCCAGACGGAATCTTCTATCTTCATCCATCCGGAGCGGAGCGGGTCCATCTTCAAGACATCCGACGAGGAGCATCCTTCCAGGCCGACGACTACCCGATGAATGAATATTCCTTTAAATGATGTCATCCAAGATGGCGTCCCTTGAATTCTGATTGGCTAATAGAATTCTATCAGCCAATAGGATTCAAGTTCAATCCTATTGGCTGATCCAATCAGCCAATAGGATTGAGCTCGCATTCTATTGGCTGATTGGAACAACCAATAGAATGCAAGCTCAATCCTATTGGCTGATTGCATCAGCCAATAGGATTTTTCCTACCTTAATTCTGATTGACTGATAGAATTTTATCAGCCAATCGGAATTCAAGGGACACCATCTTGGATGACGTCATTTAAAGGAATATTCATTCGTCGGGTAGTTGTCGGCCTGGAAGGATGTTCCGCGTCAGATGTCTTGAAGATGGACCTTCTCTGCTTCGGATGGATGAAGATAGAAGATGCCGCCTGGATGAAGACTTCTGCCCGTCTGGAGGTCCTCTTCTGCCCGAATTGGATGAAGACTTCTGGCCGTCTGGAGGACCACTTCTGCCCGGTTGGGTGAAGACGTCTCAAGGTAGGGTGATCTTCAAGGGGTTAGTGTTAGGTTTTATTAAGGGGGATTGGGTGGGTTTTAGAGTAGGGTTGGGTGTGTGGGTGGTGGGTTGTAATGTTGGGGGGGTATTGTATTTTTTTTCAGGTAAAAGAGCTGATTACTTTGGGGCAATGCCCCGCAAAAGGCCCTTTTAAGGGCTATTTGTAATTTAGTATAGGGTAGGGATTTTTATTATTTTGGGGGGCTTTTTTATTTTATTAGGGGGATTAGATTAGGTGTAATTAGTTTAAAATTCTTGTAATTATTTTATTATTTTCTGTAATTTAGTGTTTGTTTTTTTTGTACTTTAGTTAATTTTATTTAATTGTAATTAAATTAATTTAATTATAGTGTAGTGTTAGGTGCAATTGTAACTTAGGTTAGGTTTTATTTTACAGGTACTTTTGTATTTATTTTAGCTAGGTACTTAGTAAATAGTTAATAACTATTTAATAACTATTATACCTAGTTAAAATAAATACAAAGTTGCCTGTAAAATAAAAATAAACCCTAAGCTAGCTATAATGTAACTATTAGTTATATTGTAGCTAGCTTATGGTTTATTTTAAAGGTAAGTATTTCGTTTTAAATAGGAATAATTTATTTAATGATAGGAATATTTATTTAAATTATATTTAAGTTAGGAAGTTATATTTAGGTTAGGGTTAGACTTAGGTTTAGGGGTTAATAAATTTAATGTATTTAGCGGCGGTGTAGGGGGGTCAGATTAGGGGTTAATAAATTTAATGTAGGTGGCGGTGGTGTTGGGGGGTCAGATTAGGGGTTAATAAATTTAATGTAGGTGGCGGCTGTGTAGGGGGGTCAGATTATGGGTTAATAAATATAATGTAAGTGGCGGTGGGGTCCGGGAGAGGCAGTTTAGGGGTTAAACACTTTATTTAGTTGCGGCGGGCTCCGGGAGCGGCGGTTTAGGGGTTAATAAGTATAATGTAGGTGGCGGCAGGGTCCGGGAGCAGCGGTTTAGGGGTTAAACACTTTAGTTGTGGCTGGCTCCGGGAGCGGCGGTTTATGGGTTAATAATTATAATGTAGGTGGTGGCGGTGTAGGGGGGGGCAGATTAGGGGTGTTTAGACTCGGGGTACATGTTAGGGTGTTAGGTGTAGACGTTCCCATAGGAATCAATGGGATATCGGGCAGCAGCGAACATAAGCTTTCGCTGCTCTCAGACTCCCATTGATTCCTATGGCATCCGCCGCCTCCAGGGCGGCGGATTGAAAACCAGGTACGCTGGGCCGGAATAGTGGCAAGCGTACCTGCTAGTTTTTTGATAACTAGCAAAAGTAGTCAGATTGTGCCGAGCTTGCGTTCGGAACATCTGTAGTGATGTAACCATCGATCTGTGTCGGACTGAGCCAATCGGATCGTATGTTATGTCACTATATTCTACTTTTGCCGGTCTGTAGGGCTTGATAACTACAGCAAATCAGGCTCGCCACAAATATGCTGCTGAATTCCAGCCATTTTGCGGTTGACAGCGTGATAAATAGAGGCCTGTGTCATTGCCTGACAATATCAGTGTCCACATTGTCACTGATATCCCTTAGCATTCCCAGCTTTACTATTTTACACTTTAGAGCAATCTGGCGTTTTTAAACCACACTCAAATGCTTGGATTTCTGTTACACCAACATTACTTCTGTTTAGTACAGACTGCCCCCTATACCAGTCTTTGGTTACTTTAAGTCGTACAAAAACTTCAGTGACAGTTCCCACAATCATGATCTTCTTTGCTCTGCTCAGCCTAATTTAATATGTATGAAGTATTAAGTATCATCTATAAACTAATTGTACAATCCTCAAAGCCCTAGAAATACTACCCATTCCTAGTCAGCACAGGAGTTTATTGATAACCACACTTATTATAGCAAGCTAAATCTGTTGTAATCCTGGAACTGAGTAAATGTATTCTGTTGCCTTAAAATTATCAGTTTTTCCTATCTAAGGCCCAGATTGCGAGTTTTGCTTTAGAGGCTAGGCGGTGCTAACGAGCAGTTTTGTCTCACCGCTCACTTACATGCAGCGCTGGTATTACGAGATTTCAGAAACCCGTCGTTAAAAGACAAGAAGTGAGCGTTGAGCAAAATTTTGCTCATTACCGCACTCCAATACCAGCGCTGCTTAAGTCAGTGGTGAGCTGGTCGTATGTGCTAGTGCACGATTTCCCCATAGAAATCAACGGGGAGAGCCGACTGAGAAAAAGTCTAACACCTGCAAAGAAGCAGCGTAAAACTCCTTAACGCAGCCCCTTTGATTCCTATGGGCAAACACATTTTATGTTTACAGCTAACACCCTAACATGAACCCCGAGTCTAAACACCCCTTATCTACACTTATTAACCCTAATTTTTTGCCCCCAACATCGCCAACACCTACATTATAATTATTAAACCCTAATCTTCCGCTCCGGACACCACAGCCACCTACATTATATGTATTAACCCCTAATCTGCTGCCCCCAACATCGCTGACACCTACATACTTTTTATTAACCCCTAACCTGCCACCATCCAATGTTTGGATGGGCATTGACCTTAAAAGGGCAGTTAGCTCTTTTGCAGGCCCAAAGTCCCTAACCTAAAAATAAAACCCACCCAATACACCCTTAAAAAAACCTAACACTAACCCCCTGAAGATCCACTTACCGGGAGACGACTTCATCCAAGCTGGGCCGAAGTCCTCAAAGAAGCCGGAAGAAGTCTTCATCCAAGTGGGGCAAAGTGGTCCTCCAGACGGGCAGAAGTCTTCATTCAGATGACATCTTCTATCTTCATCCATCCGGTATCCATCTTCAAGACATCCGACGTGGAGCTTCCTCTTCATCCGACGACTAAAGCTGAATGAAGGTACCTTTAAGTGACGTCATCCAAGAAGGCGTGCCTTAGATTCCAATTGTCTGATAGAATTCTATCAGCCAATCGGAATTAAGGTAGAAAAATCATATTGGCTGATGCAATCAGCCAATAAGATTGAACTTCAATCCTATTGGCTGATCCAATCAGCCAATAGGATTGAGCTTGCATTCTATTGGCTGATTGGAACAGTGTTGTATCTTGTGTAAAATGTTTTACCTATGTGTCACTCATAGGTGTATACAATATTTTTTAAACATTATTAATTATAATAACATATTAGAGGGATGTATACCAAATACTGTTGTATTACACTGTATGAGCTATTACATTTACCACATAAGCAATTCCCTTATAACAATAATATTTTTTCTATTCTACTGTGCAGTTTTTCTTACTAACATTGTGAATGTAATTAAGAATATTAATGTATAATTTTTATGTACTATTGCACTGTCTTTTTAAATCATCAATTAATTGGTGTTCTCTCCCTTTAAATAGGGAGTCTGCGCCCAGCAAACATATCCTATGATTAAGTGCTCAAGAGAACACAAAACTAGTCAGGGTGTTTGCCTGCCTTGTACCACGATTTTAATGGTTTTTCAATAAAGATTTTTTCTTTTAACTCAGCCCCTCTGATGCCTCTTGCTGTGCGGCTGTATCTCTCTTTGATTTTGATACTTGTTTTGCGGCTATTCTGGCCGTTTTACAGCCTGCACCCCAGCAGCTGGGTCGTTTTGGATTAATCCACCTCCGCTCCAACTGTTACGTCACAGCCTCTTACTAAATCGGCAGCGGTGTTGATAGTGTGTCCTTAAAACATATATCCCATATAATAAAGTGCATAAGTTGTTATATAGCATACCTCCCTATATTTCCCAGATGCTTTGCAGGAAAGGGAAGTGAGGAGGACTTGTGGGCAGTGACTGACTGGTGTTTGGTGCAAGGAGCTGTTACAGCGGGGGTGGGGCAGCAGATGTGTTGTGGATTGGAGGGTGTCTTGGGGAGAATCAGGTGTGTCATCATAGGTGGAGCCAGGGCAGTCCCTGGAAACTGAGGCATTTGCACCAACATAGGAAACTGCTTGAAGGGCAGCAGACCGACCTCCCAACCCATGACAATCCTGTATGGTTCAGAATGGTTGGGAGGTATGTCACATGCCATTTAACATAGAAAAAAAATCAAATTTACTTCTGTTATCAAATTTACTTCTTTGTCTTGGTATACTTGTGGAAATTTAGATCCTCTGCATGAGAGCTTTTTCAGGTATCCTCAGAAATGTTCACACAGATTTTTTCCTTTGGTGATTCAGATAGAGCATGCAATTTTAAGCAACTTTCTAATTTACTCCAATTATCAATTTTTCTTCATTCCCTTGCTATCTTTATTTAGAAGAAGGCATCTAAGCTTTTTTTTTTGTTCATATCTGTGGACAGAACTTTTTATTGGTGGATTAATTTATCCACCAATCAGCAAGAACAACCCAGGTTGTTCACCAAAAATGGGCCGGCATCTAAACTTACATTCTTGCATTTCAAATAAAGATATCAAGAGAATGAAGAAAATTTGATAATAGGAGTAAATTAGAAAGTTGCTTAAAATTGCATGCTCTATCTGAATCACAAAAGAAAAAATTTGGGTTCAGTGTCCCTTTAAATAATGTGCATGCTCTGGAAATGAGCTAAGTTTCAACAAATGATGCCAAGAGGAAGTGGTAAATTTGATCAATTTTGGTAACAGTCTATATGAATCTTAAAAGTTTAATTTTGACTTGTCCCTTTGATGAACACTCAGAGAGGAGGTACAGAAAGTGAGCAAATGAACCATATGACAGTGCTCCCATCCTCCACCAGAGAAATGAGTAGTGAGAGACAGTGAGACTATATACAGTAACATCAATAACTGAGTAACTTCCACATTCCTACATACAGGTACCAGCATTTATCTAACCTAGAGGTTAATAAGAATCTTCAGAATATAAGAATTTCTGAACTTCTGCCAGTATTGTCAATATGTTTTTACAGTGATCACAATCCTAAAATGCCTCTGCTGTTAACCCCTTAACAACCGACGACGTGAAGGGTACGTCCTCCAAAAAATACACTTAATGACCGAGGACGTACCCTGCACGTCGTCGGTCTTGGAAAGCAGTGGAAGCAATCCTGATCACTTCCAGACGCTTTCCAGTTATTGCAGTGATGCCTCGATATCAAGGCATCCTGCAATAACCATCCTTGGCCATCAGATGCAGAGCCTCTGTGGCCCTCTCTGCACCGGACATCGATGGCCGCAATCGTTGGTGGGTGGGAGCCGACGTGGGAGGTGGGTGGGTGGCCATCAATGAGTTGATGATGGAAGAGGGGGGCGGGATCGCCGGGGCACGCACGGACGAACGCGCTTGCACAGGGCGGGAGCAGGTGGGAACCGCTACACTACGGAAACTTTTATGCTGCAAAGTGGGAGAAAGGGGGGTGGGAATTTCAATAAATTATATATAAGGTTTCTTGCAGGGGGTGGGTGGATGGCCTTTTGGGGGGGTGGGAGCTACACTGCAGAAAAAAAAACCCCAGCAAAAACCCATTTTTTTTGTAATCTGGGTACTGGCAAACAGTACTTAAGATAGCGGCGACAATTGTGGGGTGGGGGAGGGAATAGAGAGGATTGGGAGGGATCAGGGGGTGTGATGTGTCAGGTGGGAGGCTGATCTCTACACTAAAGCTAAAATTAACCCTGCAAACTCCCTACAAGATACCTAATTAACCCCTTCACTGCTAGACATAATACACGTGTGATGCGCAGCAGCATTTATCGGCCTTCTAATTACCAAAAAGCAACGCCAAAGCCATAAATGTCTGCTATTTCTGAACAAAGGGGATCCCAGAGAAGCATTTACAATCATTTGTGCCATAATTGCACAAGCTGTTTGTAAATCATTTCAGTGAGAAACCTAAAGTTTGTGAAAAAGTTTGTGAAAAATGTTACGTTTTTTTTAATATGATCGCATTTGGCAGTGAAATGGTGGCATGAAATATACCAAAATGGTCCTAGATCAATAATTTGGGATGTCTTCTAAAAAAATATAATCAAATGACCGACTGTGATTAACCCCATAGTCTCCATGATACTGAATTTTTCAGTGGAAGCATTTCTGTAGCTATCACAAAGGTGTTGCTCTCTTATTGTTACTGCTGACAGTTTTAATGAAACACTCAATGGGGCATATTTATCAATGTGCGAGCGAACATGATACGAAGTAGGGTATCATGTCCGCAGCACATCGATAAATGCTGACAGCATAATCATTTATCATTGCACCAGCAGTCCTTGTGAACTTGGTCGCTAGCAGGGGGTGTCAATCAACCTGATCGTATTTGATCGGGTTGATTCCTGTCCGCAGCCTCAGAGCAGGCGGACAAGTTATGGAGCAGGGGTCTTTAGAAACAAGGGGCATCAGGCTGCAGACAGAGCTTGATAAATATGCCCCAATGAATTTATTAAGAAGGCTGATGTTAGCTTCCATTTAAAGTCTATAGAGGGAATAAACTGATACCCACATTTCCATGGGATTTTCAATAGTTCTTTGTACTGAATCACTACTTTTTCTTCTAATATTTTATGCATCTATTTATTCATATTTTAGACAAAATACCATAAGATTTTCATTAATGTCAAAGAGGAAAATTTAAATTTACACAGCAACAGGATATAACAATCTGTTGCTTCAAAGCACAAATGGATCGCATTATAGAAGCACATCTTATTCTAATAGGTAATAGGACTGGTACAAGTTTTTAATATTTGTCTTTAACATTATGCAAATTCTTGTTAAAAAATAAACATCATACTTACAGCGGTATTAGGTTTTTAATGTATCTAGATACAATGCTTGACTTTTGATTATGAAATTTAAGCATAAATATAATATAATTATTGATTACTCTTAAGGGAATCTCTATTTTAAAGTGCTCTTTATAAGACAATTATATTTTTATAAGTATCCTTCTTGGAAAATATTCGCAAGTGCTGATGTGATTGCTTAACAGCGTGTAGTAATTCTAGATTTCAGGGGTTCCAGTTATAGAGATCTCTGTGCCAAATCTTGATAATATACAGTCAGGGAAAAGGATATAATCTGACCAATTATCCTATATAATAAAATCTATTCTGTTTCCCTATCTATCACCTAGATTACGAGTTTTGCGTTAGAGGCTGTGCGGTGCTAATGAGCAGTTTATGCTCACCGCTCACTTACAGACAGCGCTGGTATTATGAGTTTTTACAAACCAGACAAGAAGTGAGCGATACAGCCCTCCAATACCAGCGCTGCTTACGTTAGCAGTGAGCTGGTGTAATGTGCTCATGCACGATTTCCCCATAAGAATCAATGGGGAGAGCCGGCTGAAAAAAAGTCTAACACCTGCAAAAAAGCAGCGTAAAGCTCCTTAACGCAGCCCCATTGATTCCTATGGGGAAATACATTTTATGTCTATACCTAAAACCCTAACATAAACCCCTAGTCTAAACACCCCTAATCTTACACTTATTAACCCCTAATCTGCCGCCCCCGCCATTGCCAACACTTACATTATAATTATTAACCCCTAATCTGCCACTCCGGACACAGCCGCCACCTACATTATACTTATGATCCCCTAATCTGCTGCCCCCAACATCGCCGAACCCTACATTATATTTATTAACCCCTACTCTAATGCCCCAATGTCGCCGCCACCTACCTACACTTATTAACCCCTAATCTGCCGTCCCCAATGTCGCCGCCACTATAATAAACATATTAACCCCTAAACCGCCAATAAAATGCGAGCTCAATCCTATTGGCTGATTGCATCAGCCAATAGAATTTTTTCTACCTTAATTCCGATAGGCTGATATAATTCTATCATCCAATCGGAATTGAAGGGACGCCATCTTGGATGACATCATTTAAAGGAACCTTCATTCAGTCTTAGCCGTCGGATGAAGAGAATGCTCCGCGTCAGATGTCTTGAAGATGGACCCGCTCCGCGCCGGATGGATGAAGATAGAAGATACTGTCTGGATGAAGACTTCTGCCCGTCTGGAGGACCACTTTGCCCGACTTGGATGAAGACTTCTCCCAGCTTCG
The DNA here is from genome assembly GCF_027579735.1 of Bombina bombina. Lineage (NCBI taxonomy): Eukaryota > Metazoa > Chordata > Amphibia > Anura > Bombinatoridae > Bombina > Bombina bombina. The sequence goes on along the minus strand of NC_069499.1, from coordinate 628,816,788 downwards.
TTGAGGACTTCGGCCCGGTTGGATGAAGACTTCTCCCGGTAAGGTGATCTTCAAGGGGTTAGTGTTAGGTTTTTTTAAGGGGGTATTTTGTGGGTTTTAGAGTAGGGTTGGTTGTGTGGATGATTGGTTTTAATGTTGGGGGGATTTGTAATTTTTTGTTACAGGTAAAAGAGCTGATTACTTTGGGGCAATGCCCGCAAAAGGCCCTTTTAAGGGCTATTTGTAATTTAGTGTAGGGTAGGGCTTTTTTTATTTTGGGGGGGCTTTTTTATTTTGTTAGAGGGATTAGATTAGGTGTAATTAGTTTAAAAATCTTGTAATTTGTTTATTATTTTCTGTAATTTAGTAGGGTTTTTTGTACTTAAGATAATTTTATTTAATTGTATTTAATTTAGGGAATTAATTTAATTATAGTGTAGTGTTAGGTGTAATTGTAACTTAGGTTAGGTTTTATTCTACAGGTGACTTTGTATTTATTTTAGCTAGGTAGTTATTAAATAGTTAATAACTATTTAGTAACTATTCTACCTAGTTAAAATAAATACAAACTTGCCTGTAAAATAAAAATAAAACCTAAGATAGATACAATGTAACTATTAGTTATATTGTAGCTAGCTTAGGGTTTATTTTATAGGTAAGTATTTAGTTTTAAATAGGAATTATTTAGTTAATGATAGGAATATTTATTTAGATTTATTTTAATTATATTTAAGTTAGGGGGTGTTAGGGTTAGGGTTAGACTTAGATTTCAGGGTTAATAACTTTAGTATAGTGGCGGCCACGTTGGGGGCGGCAGATTAGGGGTTAATAAATGTAGGTTGGTTTTGGCAATGATAGGGACGGCAGATTAGGGGTTAATAATATTTCATTAATGTTTGTGAGGCGGGGGTGTGGCGGTTTAGGGGTTAAGATGTTTAATATAGTGGCGGCGATGTCCGGTTTGGCAGATTAGGGGTTAAACATTTTATTTTAGTGTTTGCGATGTGGGGTGGGGCTTGGTTTAGGGGTTAATAGGTAGTTTATGGGTGTTAGTGTACTTTTTAGCACTTTAGTTTCATGCAACGGCGTTGTAGTGTAAAACTCTTAACTACTGACTTTAAAATGCGGTACCAGTCTTGACAGGAGAGGGTCTACCGCTCACTTTTTGGCAGACTCGTAATACCGGCGCTATGCAAGTCCCATTGAAAAAAGAGGATACGCAATTTACGTTAGTGGATTTGCGGTATTTCCAAGTCTTGCCAAAAAAGTGAGCGGTACACCTGTACCTGCAAGACTCATAATACCAGCGGGCGCTAAAAAGCAGCTTTAGGACCTCTTAACGCTGCTTTTTAAACCTAACGCACCACTCGTAATCTAGCCGTATGTTTTTTAAACAAAAGTAAATTCTGATGATTTATAGCTCATCATTAAGGTGCTTAATGGAGCTCCAGAAAATAGAATGCTGAATATATACACTCCAGATCAAGCATGGTATAATACCTTAGGAGGCCCATACAAGATATCAAATCGACACACAAAAATTTTCTCACCTTTATATGCCAAAGATACATACACCTTTCTTTACATAACTCTGTTCTCAACTTTCCTGGGACTGTCCAGGTTTTTTGGCCTTCTGTCCCATTGTATAATTGCCCTGGAGCATTGTTAAAATCTGATCTGAGGTTTGGGTTCAGTCTGATGAAGTTCAGATGCACATTAAGGCCTAGATTTGGAGTTCGGCGGTAGCCGTCAAAACCAGCGTTAGAGGCTCCTAACGCTGGTTTTGGCCGCCCGCTGGTATTTGGAGTCAGTGATTAAAGGGTCTAACGCTCACTTTTCAGCCGCGACTTTTCCATACCGCAGATCCCCCTACGCCATTTGCGTAGCCTATCTTTTCAATGGGATCTTTCTAACGCCGGTATTTAGAGTCGTTTCTGAAGTGAGCGTTAGAGCTCTAACGACAAGATTCCAGCCGCCTGAAAATAGCAGGAGTTAAGAGCTTTCTGGCTAACGCCGGTTCATAAAGCTCTTAACTACTGTACCCTAAAGTACACTAACACCCATCAACTACCTATGTACCCCTAAACCGAGGTCCCCCCACACCGCCGCCACTCGATTAAAATTTTTAACCCCTAATCTGCCGACCGCCACCTACGTTATATTTATGTACCCCTAATCTGCTGCCCCTAACCCCGCCGACCCCTGTATTACATTTATTAACCCCTAACTTGCCCCCCACAACGTCGCCGCCAGCTACTTAAAATAATTAACCCCTAATCTTCCGACCGCAAATCGCCGCCACCTACGTTATCCCTATGTACCCCTAATCTGCTGCCCCTAACATCGCCGACCCCTATATTATATTTATTAACCCCTAATCTGCCCCCCTCAACGTCGCCGACACCTGCCTACACTTATTAACCCCTAATCTGCCGAGCGGACCTGAGCGCTACTATAATAAATGTATTAACCCCTAATCCGCCTCACTAACCCTATCATAAATAGTATTAACCCCTAATCTGCCCTTCCTAACATCGCCGACACCTAACTTCAATTATTAACCCCTAATCTGCCGACCGGAGCTCACCGCTATTCTAATAAATGTATTAACCCCTAAAGCTAAGTCTAACCCTAACACTAACACCCCCCTAAGTTAAATATAATTTAAATCTAACGAAATAAATTAACTCTTATTAAATAAATTATTCCTATTTAAAGCTAAATACTTACCTGTAAAATAAATCCTAATATAGCTACAATATAAATTATAATTATATTATAGCTATTTTAGGATTAATATTTATTTTACAGGCAACTTTGTAATTATTTTATGGAAGAAGATCGAAGATGCCGCTTGGAGAAGATGTTTGCCGGTCCGGATGTCCTCTTCTTGCCGGATAGGAGGAAGACTTTGGAGCCTCTTCTGGACCGGATTATGGATCGCCAACCCCCGCTTGGGTTGGATGAAGATGTTGGAGCCAGGACGGATCGGTGAACCTGGTATGGTGAAGACAAGGTAGGAAGATCTTCAGGGGCTTAGTGTTAGGTTTCTTTAAGGGGGTTTGGGTTAGATTAGGGGTATGTGGGTGGTGGGTTGTAATGTTGGGGGGGGGTATTGTATGTTTTTTTTTACAGGCAAAAGAGCTGAAATTCTTGGGGCATGCCCCGCAAAGGGCCCTGTTCAGGGCTGGTAAGGTAAAAGAGCTTGTAACTTTTTTAATTTAGAATAGGGTAGGGAATTTTTTATTTTGGGGGGCTTTGTTATTTTATTAGGGGGCTTAGAGTAGGTGTAATTAGTTTAAAATTGTTGTAATATTTTTCTTATGTTTGTAAATATTTTTTTATTTTCTGTAACTTAGTTCTTTTTTATTTTTTGTACTTTAGCTAGTTTATTTAATTGTAGTTATTTGTAGGAATTGTGTTTAATTTATTTATTGATAGTGTAGTGTTAGGTTAATTGTAGGTAATTGTAGGTAGTTTATGTAATTATTTTATTGATAGGGTAGTGTTAGGTTTAATTATAACTTAGGTTAGGATTTATTTTACAGGTAAATTTGTTATTATTTTAACTAGGTAACTATTAAATAGTTCTTAACTATTTAATAGCTATTGTACCTGGTTAAAATAATTACAAAGTTGCCTGTAAAATAAATATTAATCCTAAAATAGCTATAATATAATTATAATTTATATTGTAGCTATATTAGGGTTTATTTTACAGGTAAGTATTTAGCTTTAAATAGAAATAAGTTATTTAATAAGAGTTAATTTATTTCGTTAGATAAATATTATATTTAACTTAGGGGGGTGTTAGTGTTAGGGTTAGACTTAGCTTTAGGGGTTAATCCCTTTATTAGAATAGCGGTGAGCTCCGATCGGAAGATTAGGGGTTAATAATTTAAGTTAGGTGTCGACGATGTTAGGGAGGGCAGATTAGGGGTTAATACTATTTATGATAGGGTTAGTGAGGCGGATTAGGGGTTAATAACTTTATTATAGTAGCGCTCAGGTCCGCTCGGCAGATTAGGGGTTAATAAGTGTAGGCAGGTGTCGGCGACGTTGTGGGGGGCAGGTTAGGGGTTAATAAATATAATATAGGGGTCGGCGATGTTAGGGGCAGCAGATTAGGGGTACATAGGGATAACGTAGGTGGCGGCGGTTTACGGAGCGGCAGATTAGGGGTTTAAAAAAATATGCAGGGGTCAGCGATAGCGGGGGGCGGCAGATTAGGGGTTAATAAGTGTAAGGTTAGGGGTGTTTAGACTCGGGGTACATGTTAGAGTGTTAGGTGCAGACGTAGGAAGTGTTTCCCCATAGGAAACAATGGGGCTGCGTTAGGAGCTGAACGCTGCTTTTTTGCAGGTGTTAGGTTTTTTTTCAGCTCAAACAGCCCCATTGTTTCCTATGGGGGAATCGTGCACGAGCACGTTTTTGAGGCCGGCCGCGTCCGTAAGCAACTCTGGTATCGAGAGTTGCATTTGCGGTAAAAATGCTCTACGCTCCTTTTTTGGAGCCTAACGCAGCATTTGTTTGAACTCTCAATACCAGAGTTAATTTTATGGTGCAGCCAGAAAAAAGCCCGCGGAGCGTTAACAGCCCTTTTACCGCCGAACTCCAAATCTAGGCCTAAATAAGTTGACACACAAATATTTGGTATGTTAAGAGACTTTATGAAGCTGAGGCTGAAAAAAAATGTCAGGAAGAGCAACACCACACCATGATCTCAAGTTGGAGGATAGTAGTATCATGTTGTAGAAGCACTTCTTTACAGAATGGGTGGTTGATTCATCAGAAGTAGTAAATACTTCTATCAGAGGTGGTAAAGATACAGAGGCCCATTTATCAAGCTCCGTATGGAGCTTGTGGGCCTGTTTTTCTGGCGAGTCTTCAGACTCGCCTAAAACGTGAGCAGGCAGACAGAAATTGCCACAAATCAACCCGATCGAGTACGATCGGGTTGATTGACACCTCCCTGCTGGCGGCCGATTGGCCGCGAATCTGTGGGGTGGCGTTGCACCAGCAGCTCTTCTGAATATGGAGAGCGTATTGCTCCCCGCATTCAGCGATGTCTGTCGGACCTGATCCGCACTGTCGGATCAGGTTTGACAGACATTTGGTAAATAGGCCTCACAGACTGTAATGGATTTCATAAATTACTGGGATAGGCATAAGGCTATCTTAAGAATTATTTAATATTACACTTTAGACCGACATGATAGGCATTTTAGTTATCTGCCATGAAAATCTATGTTTCTACATCAATTTCTCAATTATTACAGTAATCACATAACATATTGAATTGTCCTGCATCCTGCTGGAATGTCAGATGTTGGGAAGTATGGCCCATTTCCCACCTAGAGGTCCTCGATGTCCCAGTTTTAAGTGGCTGACAAGCTTCACACACACCCTGCCCAGACACAACCCCACCCTTAATCTATGTTTTCCTGGACAGTTATAAGTTACACATGCTCCTCCTCCACTCATCCCTACCTCTCCCTGCCATCTTAACACTTTTCACACCACACACACTCCCAGTAACTCCCACACAGGTCCAGTCATACACAATCACAACCAAGCACTCAGCCTATCACATTGTATAAAAAAATATGTGAGCAGTTTGAAAATAAAAGTGTGGTGTATGTGTATATGTACAATGTGTTCAATATGTCAAAATATGTGTACAAATACTCCTCAATCCAATGCCACCTAACTAACTTTTTTGAATGCTCCTCTATCTCTTTACTCTCTATATCCTCCTCTCCTGGGCCGTGTATTGTAGCTCAAAGAACAATCCAAACACAAATAAAATATGGCGGTTACGCATGGGTTTATATAGGGATATATAGGGATATAGGGATTTTGAATGGAGTATTTAGGTGTCGGTTTATTCATTTCTTTCGGTTTTGATTTTTACGTGTGAATTCCTCATTTTCATAAAACTACTCTTTATTTACAACTTACGCATGCAAAATACTGGTGTAAGTTAGTGGCGACGCCAGAGATGTGTATTTGCACCAATTTTTGAACCTCGCCAATTTGTCCTACTTACACCAATATAGCATGTGGCAGCGTGGGTTATGTGATTCACCCAATGTTCAAGGTGAACTTATGGGCAACGTGGGTTTCAGCATTTGTGCTGAAACTTACTCCACATATGTAATCTTGCCCAAGATGTGTAGGTCTATGATATATCCCCTTTAAAAGGAAAAACATTAACTTAAAAGGAAACTGTAATATACATTTGTTTAATGTGTTCAAAATGACTTGTTATACCTACTGCAGAGAATTAAATTGCTCCTTCGTGTTTATTTTTGTTTTTAAAATTATTAGTTTTTTTCATTAAAGCCATCACTTATTGCCTAATAGTTAGGTATTGAGATGCTGGGGAGTGTTTAATGAGTACAACCAGCAATTTAGGATAAACAAATAACTCCTACCTCCCAAATGGGAGGCTAATTAGTGCTATTGTCTCCTATTTACATAGCTTTTATACACAGAATACATCTGTATTGATATTTTCAGCATTGGTGGCACATTAAATATGCAAAAATCAGCTATTTATATAACAAAATAAAGGTAAAGGAGCTGTTTGCAAACAATTAAATACAGTTGTACAATGCCCCTTTAAGGGCACAAACATAACTAAACAGTTTAGTTTGTTCTTTGATATAAGTTAAGATTAATAATTAATTGATAGCTAATATTAATGTATACTATACTGATGCAGGAGATAATTCTGAACCATTACTACTAGTTAGTGTGCATGAAATCCACATCAACTTCACTTATTTTGGACAACTGGAGGATGGTGATCTACTGATTTTACTGATACTAAGAGAACAAAGCAAATTAGATAATGGGAGTCAATTGGAAACATATTTAAAATTGTATGCTCTATCGAAATCATGAAAGTTTTATTTTGACATTGCTTTCCCTTTAAAGCTAAAAGTAAAAATGAAATTATGTCATGGGGGACAATAGTACGCTGGGGCTGTACAATGCAAAGACTGTAAAAATAATATTGTAGGACTCCTTATGAGCCTGGAGCATACCTGCGTACCTAAGGGTTAACATTCTTAGCTATAGGAGGGACTGTTGCTATGGCTTAACATGTTGCAAGTGAGAGGGACTAGGCTTTCTTACTTGTCTAAGATCACAATGTCGGCCATCTTCTTTCTCTTTGTTTCCTGCTCCAGTGAATTTTGCTCTCCATCCCTTCCCTGTGTTGCGTGTGAGGTTGTTTGTGGATGTGGGGCCTTGAGAAAGCTTTAATGAGGCATAGTTTTCTCTCCAGGACCAGGGTAGGTTTAGTTGTGCTAGCCCTATAAGTCCGGGCCTTAATGTAGACTCTACCTGTTGTGGCAAGTTGGATGACTGGTGCATAAGGGGTTTCCCTACTTGTTTGGAGTATTATTATATACCCTAGTTGGGGGTTAGTGAGCGGGTGAAAAAGGGGTGAGTGGAGGCCATGCTGAGAGGGTGTGAATGACGCACTTTAGGTGGTGGCCTAAGCGTACTCCCCCCATGCGGCTAGGTGGGTTCATTTTTCCTACGAACCTCTGCGTACTTTACGGTTGAGCATCGAATACTCCATTGCAGGTTACAGATGTGCGCCACTGACTAGCTGTGGTAGGTGTTAGGGAATCAAGTGCCGCCATTCTTAATTTATACTTGATAGGTTAAGTTTGAGTTAGCTTGAGTTCAGTGATAAGATATTATTTTTAATAAACACAGCCATAATGGCTTTCTTCCCAGCTCTGGTCTCAGTGTCTTTCATGTTGTTAAAAGGGAGGCCTGAGTGAGTTATAGATAGTTTGAGTTGGGAGCAGAACACTAAATAGTGTATAGAAGGTTTAATACCTTATGCTGCTTATGAGTGCTTTGCACATCTATCAGAACAGTATTAACGGAGCATGCTCTAATTTTCAGAGAGACTGGCACTATGCACATGATTCTGATCTCAACAATTAAAGGGACATGAAACCCAAATTTTTTCTTTCATGATTTTGATAGAGAATGCAATTTTAAACAACTTTCTAATTTACTTCTTTTATCTAATTTGCTTCATTCTCTTGATATTCTATGCTGAAAATCATATCTAGATATGCTCAGTAGCTGCTGATTGGTAGATGCACATAGGAGCCTAGTGTGATTGATTCACCCATGTGCACTGCTATTTCTTCAACAAATGATATCTAAAGAATGAAGCAAATTAGATAATAGAAGTAATTTGGAAAGTTATTTAAAAATGTATTTTCTATCTGAATCATGAAAGAAAATGTTTGGGTTTAGTGTCCCTTTAAGAAAAAAAAAAGCCTTTTGAAACAATGATTTGAAGCAGATTATTCGCAGTAGTTTGGTGAGGCAGACATTTTATGTCCCTTTAATATAACATAATAGTTTATTTATTCTTTCATCTTAAGCATGTGTCTGTTGTTATTTTAATTAAACATCAAACAGAAGGTACATTTTTTTAAGCAGGGTAACATGGGTTAAACACAGAACAACAGATGGAATGTTTAAACTGTAAGAATTATGCAGTGTTGGCATAATCATTTCATTTGTTCCTCTTTTGCTGTTCCATTAAACCACTTTTGGATGCATAAAAGATTTTGTCACTAGATCCTTGCTCTCTCAAAATTGGTATGTAATTTTCTTTTGATGTTATAAAAGGTTGCACCTCCCCACTGGCAATTTTACATGTATATGAACATGCATAAATATTCCTAACCAGCATATCTGCGCCTCTTTTTATTTGCTAATGCAACATATGTTTATATAAATGTGAAGCAATCTTACCATCAAGCTTAAGAGCATCTCCCTCCTCTCACGGTGAATGTTTAAAATAGCCCAATAGGCAAGTTGCAATGTATCTATCATACAGATAACAATCCGTGCTAGACTGAGCTGTGCACTTAAAATGCTGCAAAGTAATGTGCTATAGTTTGTTTAAATATGCATCCTTGCTGGTTTGTTGAAGAATAAAAACATGTATCATACATATAAACATATTTAAGGATTCTATGCATTAAAGGGGCAGTAAACATTATGTATTGTAATGCTTTTAAAGCATTTCTGTACAGCATTCCCCAGGGACTTCTTATTACCTAATGAACCACTGTATAAGATAAATGTTTGTCCACTTTTGGACACTTGCTTATATGTCACACTGTCAACTCCCCTTGGGTGAAAAAAACAAGTTATGGATACCTTCTAGAAAATAAAACACTAAGGGCCAAATTACGAGCGGGGTTTATCATGGGTGTTTGCGCTCGTCTAGTTTACTACTCATATTACAACTTGAAAGTAAACACAATCGCAATTTACACTAGAATGATTACCGCATCCTCAGAGCTCTGGCCAACTATTTTACAAAACAAAAAGGTATCAGAAAATACATCAAAAATACATTGCAAAGTACAGTTACACTCATAAAACATCATCTAATAAAAAATATTAAAAAAAATATTGCACACCAAAGTTATAAGGGCTTAAAGATATGAGGGGGTAGCAAATCATGTCTGCTCAACCTCGCTAAATGCCGACAGCATACGCTCTCGGCATTTAACATTGCATAAGCATTTGTGGTGAAATGCTTGTGCAAAGCTGCCTCCTGCTAACTGGCTTCCAATCGACCGCTAGCAGGGGCCGTCAATCATCTCAATCTTATCGGATCAGGATGATTTCAATCCTCCACCTAAAAGCATTCACAGGCAAAGGGCTTTAACATAGAGATACATAGGAGAGAAAAAAAGGAGAGAACAATCGTGAAGAACGTATGGGAAAATATCCAATATCAAAAGGAGAGGTACTCACTCTTTACAGCTAACGGCTCCCGAATCCGCTCCAGGGATCCCAAGTGGGGCAAGTGAAATTCAAATAATCCCAAAATGGTAAAGGTTAAAATACATTTATTAAAAACAAAAAGGACATAAAAACAAATTGTATCAGTCTAGGACTAGGGCTATGAGTAACCGTTCAATTCCGGTCAGAAAGGCTTACAGCAAAAGGCCTCAAAAGTGTCCAACTCTTTGACACAAAAGTTTGTAACGTCCCGTTTCATTTTTTTTCTATGGATCATCACTGATCATACTTCTATCAAGCAATATCAAGCTACCTGACTTTTACTTATCCTATTCACTATTTTGAATCATTTCACATATCCTTGAATACATTGTTTATATGTATTTACAGACATATATACACATATAAACACATAAATACATATGTATACATATATAGAAGTGCATTGGATGAAAACATGTTAATGTTAAAACATGCAATATTCATATTTAATAAAGTCTTATACTGTATATTTACTTTAAATATTACACATTCCAATGTTCTGCACATAGCAGAATATGATCTAAGTATTTCTAAATAGATATTCCTATATATATATATATATATATATATATATATATATATATATATATATATATATATATATTCTTGCTGTAGGTGTGTGCACTCTCACCATCCGTCATTAACCGCCAGGGTGCTATGAAGATATTACAATAATTTTCAAATAGGATAAGCACTCACTGGACTTCAGCCGTCTGTGTTATAAACAAATTTATTCGTGACGTTTCGGGACAAAAACAGTCCCTTCTTCTGACAAACAACAATACCAAATGCCAAACTTAAAAAGGTGAACAAAGCCCTCCCCTGTGTTCAAAACCAATCAATGTGATCTGCGTGTTAGGACTGGAGAAACAGATCTCCTGATAGGTTAAAGACAAAAGGTCAAACAAGGTGATAGGATAGGAGAAGTGTCAATCAAGGTGCATGTTCATCTGAATAATGAAAGTGAAATAAAGTGATGAAAAGTGTATGCACATAAGTTAAAAGCAATGTCCTGAGTCAGCAATTGATAGAAAACCATATATAAACCACCAAGGGTATCTATCCTAATGTCGAGTGAGATTAGTGTGGCATAAATTTGCACTTTAAGAATAACCAATGGAATTGATTCACACAAATCTCCTGGCCTAATCTGCCAATCACATAGCACGTCTGTCAAGTGGTCAGATAAGACACAACACCTCCGGCCACACCTCCAAAGATGTCCGTGTCAAAACAATACAACTCTGTCTCAAAATTAATATCGTTCGAAATGCGCTTATCTTGCTAATCTTGCTAATCATCAACTGTCCATAAAGGACCCATGTCTTTCCCCACTGTGTTAGGTCAAATCATAGCGCCACAGGGAACCGATCGTGAAAATATGGAATGTATACGGACAATGGTGTAAACCGATAATGTCGGGAATAACAAGAGTATGATATTGCCACTCTCTCTCTTCAGGTCTGTACCAACAGACAATATCACCCTTATCCCGTCTGATGTTGAATTAGTACTCGGCAGACGTGTACTATCACTCGCGCATCGCTAGCCAATAGTGTGTCCGTGTGTGGCCACACACCACTGAAACACCAATCATGTGCTCTGTTGGCTCAAACTTGTAAACACGCGTCTCTCACCAATAATCCTCAAGGTCCATAAGGACAGCAAAAAACCCCCGGGCAGGCCGATTGTATCAGCACGGGGTTCGCTACTCCAGCCATTGGCAGAATATGTTGATTTCTTCCTGCAACGTGGGTGAAGCAACAAAAATCATATATTCGTGACTCTACAGACTTCATGTCCCAAATATTATGAATTACAGACATGAAATCCACTGACATTTTGGCCACACTTGATGTTTCAAGCTTATATACTGTTATACCCCATACATTGGGTATAGCAACAGTGGCCAAATGTCTAAGACGAGTACCGTATATTGTCCCCTCTGAGGAGGTATTGATTAAACTTCTGGACATATGCCTCTCTGAAAATTATTTTTGTTTCGACAAGATCTATTACCTGCAAACCTCAGGCAAGGCGATGGGGTCCAACGTGGCCCCATCACTAGCCAATCTCTTCATGGCTGACTATGAGATCAATGTATTGAAGATATTTGAGAAACAAGAAATAAAATATTATTGTCGCTACATTGATGACTTGTTTCTGATATGGCAAGAAGGCCCAGATACATTGAATACATGGATTCAGACCCTTAATGAGATTGACAGCACGATCAGATTCAGTCATACCACCAACAATGAGACTGTGGACTATTTAGACGTCAGGGTTTTTAAGAATGGCTCCAAATTGGGTACCACCTTATACAGGAAGATAACCGATCGAAATTCAATCTTACACGCCCGCAGTTGCCACCAACCGAGTCTAATTAAAAACATTCCAAAAGCTCAATATCAGCAAGTAATTAGAAACAATACAGAAAATGAGAGATGTCTTACTCAGCTTGATGAAATGACCCAAAGATTCAGAGAAAGGGGATATAGCCAGAAGGTGCTCACTGAAATGCGCACATTGGCCACTACACCTTCAAGAAATGACACTGTTGATAATCTTAAGTCACCTCAAATGACGTTTGTAACCACCTACACACCTGATAAACACCGGATTACTCAATCTTTGAAGGAAGAGTGGAAATTATTGGAGGCTGACCCGAAATTACCCTTCAGGAAATGGAAGACGCCACGGATTGGCTACAGAAGAGGCCGGAGTCTTAGGGACCTGTTGATGAAAACGGACATCACTGAAGCCACACATACAACGTGGCTCAGCAAAAAAACAGGGTGCTACAAATGCCTAGGGTGTGTTACATGCAATTCGATGATCGCTGGGACAAACTTTCAACACCCAGAACGTAGGAAGAAGTATAAAATTAAACATGTTGTGACCTGCACCACCACGTACATTATATATCTCTTGAACTGTCCATGTGGTAAATATTACACCGGAAAGACAACAGATGACGCCAGGACCAGGATGGCAAATCACCGGTCCAGCATTAGATCTGCAATCAATAACGGCAAATCAGACCAACCGATGGCTCGCCACTTCTTAGAAGCTGGACACACAGTCACAGACATGAGATTTCGGATCATAGATCATGTTCCAAAATTGAATAGAGGTGGTGATAGAGCGACAATTCTCCTAAAGAAAGAAGCCAGATGGATGTTTGAATTGGGGACATTACAACCACGGGGTCTTAATGTTCACACAGGATGGCAATGCTATCTTTAATGGGAGTTCATCAATCCATCTATAGTAATGAGAGTCTATAGTTTCATATATCTTAAAGAGATACCAAGTATCTTTGTGAACTTGCCTGATATAGGTTTGGTTCTCAGTTCACCTTGATATATGATCATTCTACACACCACCACT